>NC_061798.1:34290319-34590319 GCF_021462225.1 Girardinichthys multiradiatus | reverse complement strand
CTGCATCAAAGAGTGGTGATTTCAGTCATTTCAGGAAGTAAAGGGGAGAAGATGAAAGATGGTCCCCTGTGGTGTACCCCTGTTACCAAACTCCTGTTCAGTCAAACTCCCCTGGGGCCACAGGTGATCTCACCTGCAATCAGCGATCAAGGCTGTTTTAGAATTGACTGTGTGCCTCCTTTATTTATCCTTACTTTGGTATTTTAAAACATTTGCTTATGAGTGCTTAGGATGAGTTTGGTTATTACCCGAAAAATTAAATGTATTAAAGAGAACTGCATGTTTTTTTGTTTTTTTATAATGTGAATGAGTTGGAAGACGCTGCTATTAAAATAAATATTTAATGGGGTGTGTTAGTGTTAATAATGAATATAAAACTATAGAACAATGCAATTGTGTTAAAAACAAATGCAGCCTGTTTTAAAACGTAAAGTTCAGAGTACTTATAATAGCTTTTATGTTTATTGACATGAATCACTGAAGACACTGCAGAAATACACTTACCAGCCACTTTATTAGATACACCTGTCCAACTGCTTGTTAACGCACATTTCTAATCAGCCAATCACATGGCTGCAACTCAATGCATTTAGGCATGTAGACGTGGTCAAGACGATCTGCTGCAGTTTAAACTGAGCATCAGAATGGGGGAGAAAGGTGATTTAAGTGACTTTGAACGTGGCATGGTTGTTGGTGCCAGACGGGCTGGTCTGAGTATTTCAGAAACTGCTGATCTACTGGGATTTTCACGCACTACCATCTCTATGGTTTACAGAGAATGGTCCGAAAAAGAGAAAATATCCAGTGAGTGGCAGTTCTGTGGGCGCAAATGCTTTGTTGATGCCAGAGTTCAGAGGAGAATGGCCACACTGGTTCGAGCTGATAGAAAGGCAACGGTAACTCTAAAACCACTTGTTACAACCAAGGCATGCAGAAGAGCATCTCTGAATGCAAAACCCGTTGAACCTTGAGACAGATGGGCTACAGCAGCAGAAGACCACACCGGGTGCCTCTCCTGTTAGCTAAGAACAGGGAACTGAGGCTACAATTCGCACAGGCTCACCAAAATTGGACAATAGAAGATTGGAAAAACGTTGCCTGGTCTGATGAGTCTCGATTTCTGCTGTGACATTTCGATGGTAGGGTCAGAATTTGGCATCAACAACATGAAAGCATGGATCCATCCTGCCTTGTTTCAACGGTTCACTAATCACTAATGAATGAGTTACAAAGCAAGTGGCATGCAGGCCGTGACTGTTGGGTGTTAGATTTCTATTATTCTTCTAAATCTAACAGGTAAATTAGTTTAGAAATATAATTTCTACCAAAAACAGTGACTGATCTGCTTAGTGATGTTAGACTATGACTGTTTTGAAAACAACTCTTTCTGCTTTTGTGTTGATCTCACACACCATCAAATTTTAAGTATATTTTTTCTCTCTCTTTCTGATTTGTCTTTTTTTAAATCAAAATATATAAAATTTCTTCTTAAAATTAGTTTGATATAAACACAAGAGGTAATGAGGTTAGATAGATGGTTCTTTTTGACTCTAGGGTTTTCCAGGTTGACATGCCAGAGCATTACCCAGTAATATCAGTAAACATATTTTATTGGTGCTTCCTTTTTTCGTTTCCATAACAGACTCTGTGACTTTCTGCCCCTCGGGTAATGCTGCTTCGACCGCTGTGAATCCATGTAATAATGTTTCTGGGCAGATGCAGGATTATCTATGGGCTGGGGTTGGTTGGAAGTGTTGTGGATGAAAAACAAGGTAACATTTTGCTGAATTATGATTGTTCCTGCAATGAGTATGCTGAAGTGTCTTTTCTCATCACCACTGTGATTACTGCAGCAGGGCTGAAGGGGATGTTCAAAGGACCTCGAAGACATAGCAAAGATATAAATTATTTTTCAATCATGAAGGACTGAAGCATCACATGAAAGATGATGGTTTCCTGAGTCAATGAAGCTTCACATTAAAGATGAATTGAAACATTAGGCTGATGAGGGTTTCCCTGAGGAATTTTATAAGAATAAATACACTGCTCAAAAAAATAAAGGGAACACTTAAACAACAATATAACTCCAAGTAGATCAAACTTCTGTGAAATCAAACTGTCCACTTAGGAAGCAACACTGATTGACAATCAATTTCACATGATGTTGTTCAAATGGAGTAGACAACAGGGGGAAATCTTTGGTGATTAGCAAGACACTTAATAAAGGAGTGGTTCTGCAGGTGGGGACCACAGACCACTTCTCAGTACCTAAGCTTTCTGGATGATGTTTTGGTCACTTTTGAATGTTGGTGGTGCTTTCACACTCATGGTAGCATGAGACAGACTCTACAACCCATACAAGTGGCTCAGGTAGTGCAGCTCATTCAGGATGGCACATCAATGCGAGCTGTGGCAAGAAGGTTTGCTGTGTCTGTCAGCGTAGTGTCCAGAGCCTGGAGGCGCTACCAGGAGACAGTCCAGTACACTAGGAGGCGTGGAGGAGGTCGTAGGAGAGCAACAACCCAGCAGCAGGACCACTACCTCCGCCTTTGTGCAAGGAGGATCAGGAGGAGCACTGCCAGAGCCCTGCAAAATGACCTCCAGCAGGCCACAAATGTGCATGTGTCTGCACAAACAGTTAGAAACCGACTCCATGAGGATGGAATGAGGGCCCAAAGTCCACAAATGGAGGCTGTGCTCACAGCTCAACACCGTGCAGGACGCTTGGCATTTGCCAGAGAACAGCAGGATTGGCAAATTCGCCACTGGCGCCCTGTGCTCTTCACAGATGAAAGCAGGTTCACACTGAGCACATGTGACAGACGTGACAGAGTCTGGAGACACCGTGGAGAGCGATCTGCTGCCTGCAACATCCTTCAGCATGACCGCTTTGGCAGTGGGTCAGTAATGGTGTGGGGTGGCCTTTCTAGCATATGGTCTCACAAGACCCCTTGTGAGACCATATGCTGGTGCGATTGGCCCTGGGTTCCTCCTAATGCAGGACAATGCTAGACCTCATGTGGCTGGAGTGTGTCAGCAGTTCCTGCAAGATAAAGACATTGAAGCTATGGACTGGCTCGCCCGTTCCCCAGACCTGAATCCGATTGAGCACATCTGGGACATCATGTCTCGCTCCATCCACCAATGTCACGTTGCACCACAGACTGTCCAGGAGTTGGCAGATGCTTTAGTCCAGGTCTGGGAGGAGATCCTTCAGGAGACCATCCGGCGTCTCACCAGGAGCATGCCCAGGCATTGTAGGGAGGTCATACAGACACATGGAGGCCACACACAATACTGAGCCTCATTTTGACTTGTTTTAAGGACATTACATCAAAGTTGGATCAGCCTGTAGTGTGTTTTTCCACTTTAATTTTGTGTGTGACTCCAAATCCAGGCCTCCATTGTTTAATAAATTTGATTTCCATTGATGGTTTTTGTGTGATTTTGTTGTCAGCACATTCAACTTTGTACAGAACAAAGTATTCAATGCGAATATTTCATTCATTCAGATCTACGATGTGTTATTTGAGTGTTCCCTTTATTTTTTTGAGCAGTGTATAAAATAAAAACAGCCACATTTTCCTTCAGTAAAAATCAAATCAATTTAGAACTGATAGAATATGAAAACTCTTCTTATCAGGGGTGGGGGGTGGGATACAGTGCAAGCCAGAAGTTTGCATACATTCATCTTATGCTCAAATGCCATTCATCTTGGACTTTATTCATTGCATTTGAACCAATCCCATATCAGGGTGGAAATGATGACACGGCATGCAACCTTAATGAATTTTAAACAGGTGCACAGGTGTGTGATATTTTTTGTATCTGTTACTGGTTCAAAATGATAAATATCTGCATGCATTATATTTGGTTAAGTGTTTCAGCTAGTGACAGAGAAACCACACTCTAGCTATGAGCAAGGTCTTGACATACTTCTCAGAAACTGTAAAAGTCATTTAAATTGGTTGGTCTCCTGGCATGGACCCTGCTTTTAAGCAAAATCTATACATTTTCTACAGGGTTTATGTCAGAGCTTCAGGGAGGCCATTTAGGGAGTATAATGCAGGTAATCCATCTAAAAACCTATTTCAATGTGTGTTTGAAAACATTATCCTGGCATTTTGCAACTGCTTACCATAGACAATCCGAATGCCTTTAAGAGGAAAGTTTTATAGTCAGACAAGACCACTAAAATGTTTGGTACTATCGCATTGTACAAAATCTGTGGAAAAAGTCTTCCAACTTCACCTTAATTAAATAACTAAAACAGGATAATAATCCCAAAAAAAGCTCAAACAATTATCCTCTGCAAGGGCCAAGACCTTAACCCTTTTTGGTATTTAAAGCATAACGTTCAATAATTTGTTTAGAAATGCCCTTATAATTACTATGGTAATTCAGCAGTCGGACACGTGCATGAACATTCAAACACAGACACTCACGTGTACAAAAAAAAAACATTGATGCAACAAAGCAACAACAGCAGAAGAAGCACTCCAGTGATAAATATGGTGGCTGTGGTCTGGCTGCCTATAGAGAAAGTGTTTGTGGATTATTAAAGGAGAGGTTGGTGGCATCATGCCCTGAACTGTGAGGCAACAGACAAGTTTCTTTAAAGCTGACCATTGCACAGTGGTAAGCTAAAAGAGGATAGATAAGACAGGAACATCAAATCCTGGAGTCAGATCAGCAATGATGGCAGCATAAAGCAAGGCTACAGAGAAAAGTTAAACAAAAATACACACACACACATCTGCTGAGTTGCTCAAACACAGAGCCTCAGGAAAGAAGAATTTAAAAGTTTAATAAGGCCAAATAAATTGAATAAGGATCGCTACTTGTCAAGGTTTCAGTGACCAGTAAAAATGCTGGTGTTTGCTCCACAGTTACAAAGAAGCTTTAATAAAAGATGCAGTTATATAAAAAAAACTGAAGAAAAAAAAAACCAGTAGCACCAGTTGAAATAGGAAGGAAATAGAACGTGGTGGAAGCAAGTGAAAGAAACCAAAAAAAAAAAAGACAAAATTCAATAAGCAGAGGTAGATGAAGGATTTTATAATAAATCTGTAGCAACCCTAATGGCGTTATTCCTTGATAAGGTTTTGGTCGGTGCTAATAAAAGAGCTCAAAAATCAATAAAATTATACATGTAAAAACCGAATGCCTGCAATAACAATTAAGAAAACAATATATACAGAACATGTGGGGTACTTTGTAAGATTGAGGGGTGGAGGGTAGATAATTAAATATTCAAGACTAATTTGAGCAGGCATGGGAACTTGGGGATTATTTTAAGTGTTGCTTGTTTTACTCTACAACTGTCCTCTCTCAAATATCTACATTGATTTCTCCCCATTTGCAACTAATGTGACATTTGTTCTGTTGTCCTTCACTGCCAGAAAAGGCCAATAGCTGAGGGAAAAATGACAGGAAAACACACCCTCAGTGCTGATTATCAAAATGGGCCTGGAGTTTCATTTAATATTACTGCAGCAGATGTAGTTTTTAGCATTTTGTTTGCCTAAATAAATGTACCCAAATGTTATAGTTATGATCAGAAGTGTACATGGGAAGTGAAGTCATATTATTTTGGGGCTTTCATTTATGCATTTGAGCCTTTTTTCCAAGGTGTAATGAATATACAACATACAACTTCTGTAATTTTCTAAAACAAGAAATAGGTGTATTTTTCAAAGGTTTACATTATACATACATCCTCAAGTATATATTTACACACCCACTAATACTTGTTTAAATGTCCTCTAGCAAGTTGTTGTGAAATCAGTTTTTGTAGAAATCATGAACCTTCTGGCATAATTCTGATTGAAAATTTATCAGATCATCTTGGCAGAACTGGTGAAGCTCATTTAAAATGGTTGGGTTTTTATTATGGATATATTGTTTGTGTAGTTGAATTTGAGGCTTTAAGGAGAGCACCGCCGAAGCTAAATTCATTCCTTGACTGGTTTGTATTTGTGTTTAGAATCATTGTCCTGTTGGAACAATGTTCAAGATTCAGTCATCTGATCAAAAAGGTCACCTTCATATGAAAGAAATTATGTTGGAATGTTAAAGAAAAACCTGGAAAAAACCTCGGCTCAAGCCTATCATAAGCTGAAGTTTCCTGGAACAGAGTCCCTGTCCACAGTAGAAATGATTTCAAACTGCTGTGGATGGGCAACCAAGAAAGCTCTAAACTCAATATCTTCTCACACAGCAGTAAATTGCAGATGTACACATGAATAAGCCAAATGTCTTCCAGAGATTAATTTTAATGGTCAGTGGAGACAAAGGTTGAGCTATTTGGCTAGAACGACAATACATATATTTAGAGAAGTCAAGATGTGCCTTGCAGACCTAAGAATACAGCAGCAACTATCAAACATGGGAGTGGCAGCATCATCCTGAAGGTGTGTTTAGATGTCATTGGTATTGGTGCATTACACAAAATATTTGGAAAAGTAAAGGAGAACCAACTTCTTACAATAACCTCAAATCAACAGTGAGCAAGTTGAAGTTTGGACACAAGTAGGCGTTCTAACAGATCACTGAATTACCCGGACCTTGACAGGATTGAATAAACAATGCTTAAATATTAGGTCTCTGACAATAAACTAAACATTTTAAATTAACTGCCATTTCCCATAAAAAACTTTAATAAATATCCAGCCAGAATTAAGCCAGAAGCTTGTTGGTGCAGTTTTCTCTGCAGCTTGCTAAAGGACATGTGTCCAGAAATTGATGGATGTGTATGAATAGTGAATAGTTCAGATAATTCAGGAAAAGCCCGAAGTGAATATAGCATTCATGCATGTACACTTCTGACCAGAACTGTAACTCAATGTGACTGAAACAAGTGACCAGTAATTATTCTACTCTAAATCAGGAACCTTTTTCCAGTTTAAACAAAGGAGGAAGGTGTTTCTGGAACTGTGCCATCACTCCGGCAAAATGATTTTGCAAACCTGACATTGTGGATTAGTGTTGTCCTTTTTGCAGATAATCTCAGACCAGCATTCACACAGACAATTGTTCACTCCTCCAACGATTTGGAGCAAAAATAGAAAAGAATGCGAGGGAATATTTTATTCCATTTGTCAAACTACTTGTTCAACAATCCCATTCCTTCGTCTGCCCACTCAGAGCAGCTTACATAAATGGCTGCAATGCTCAGCCCACTCAGTGTTTCAGAGGGCAGTTCACAAGTAAAGGAATTAGAAATGCATGTATTCTGTCAATGACCTATGCCTCTAAAAGGAATGTTAACACTTGTGTAGTCTTCAGTAAACTCAGCGAAACTAATTTTGCATGTATGATTCACTGTTGACGTACCAGGGAGTGAAATACACAGACAAGCATTTTTGTTTGAGATGTAAAACCTGAGTTTTAACCACTTTAGAACTGGCTTTTTATCAGCATAAGGTAATTATTTCTTCATTTACGCAAAGTGATTTTAAAATAAATCACTACTTGTCAACAAAAACAAAAACGTACTGTCCACCTGCAGGCTGACACTAAACATAATACTAAATAGTACATACCACATTCCATGTACATATGTTTTCATGTTCCCACATTTTCAAAGTCCCCTCTAAGAATACTGGCTCTTTGTTTTTCTATAGGTCTTTTTAACTTATGTGTTTTTAATATACGTCTGTGTACTGCATGTATATTTTTTGAGCCAATGTCGCAGCAAAATTTTATAATGGTGTCATAATGACAAGACTCTTGAATCTTGACTAAAAACTCTGATTACAAGATGAATGAAAAGATAAAATTTATATTGGTTCAAGCAAATAACAATTCTCTGATAATGTTAATAAATATATACCGGATACCAATTCCTTTCAGCACATTTTAAAGGCTCTTAAAATCATTACAATCTTTACCGTTTGAGTGACACATTTTAGAGGCAGTATCAAAAGATTTTTATTTGACCAAGATTCACTGATGCCAGAAGTCACAATTATTGATTTTTTTTAAACGTCTGTCAAACATGCATGAATAAAATGAAACAAAAATCAGTCAAGTAGTTATAAAATTTAAATTTACAGACATTTTCCTGCTAATTTATAAACATCCCTCCTGAAAAAAAACCTCAGTGCTTTTGAATTGAGCTTTAAATGTGGAGCAGGTGTTAGAAATATGCTTTAATGGATTCATTGAAAATGTAAAACATCCTTAGATTACCTTCACATTGACTAACTTGCAAAGTAATTTTACCTGCATAGAAAAACATATACAAAGAGCACAGACATGCCAAATATCTTTATTTCCAACATTACAAAGAAACAAAACATGATTTTTCACACCTAAAGGTTTCATGACAGCAGGTTATAAGTAGTAAAACACAAACGAGAAATCCCACAAATCCCTCTCCACAGTGACAGTTTTTTTTCCAAATATGTTCTTCACTCTTCTTCAACCTATACTGCCTCTTCATCATCCTCTGACGTCCTCTTCAGTCTGCATTTTACTTAATAAGAAAGCTGCAAAAAATGGAATAGTTAGAAAGGACAGACATAAAAGAGGAAACAAACAATCTTAAAAACAAAAATATAAATGTTTCCCAAACATCAGGAAAATTTCCTCATATGTCTGAAAATACTCTTGCATTTATTGAAGAAAATGAGAAGTAGCAGACTTGGCACTGAATATTTCAAGGCTATGTACCTTTCGAAATTGAAAGCTTGGGCTTCAATCATACATAAATAACCATTAAAAATGGCACAATTTAGTATAAGCAGCAGTAAAGTGCAGCATCTAAACTCAATACTGAAAAACAGCAAAAAAGAGTCACATACTTCATATCCTATTTATCCAACTCTAATCTCACAAATAAATACATTTTTGAGTCTGTGTGTGCTGGTATAGTTGGGAAACTAAGAAAGTTGATCATTGAGTTCAGCAGAGCCTGGCAAAAGTAGATTTTCTGTGGATGTAGAACAAGGATGTCTCACATCCTTCATGTAATCCCAGACACATTCAATGTTGAGATCAGGGCTCTGTGGATGCCTTACCATACCTACCTACCTGTCTACCTATCTATCAATCGAGAGAGACAGAGAGAGAAAGAGATAGAGAAAAACCATGATGTTATTTTTGATCAGGACATAGACTACAAGCATGTCTTGAAGACATAAAAACTTGGATGACTTTAAATTTCCTGCTTCTAAATTCAGACAAGACAAAAGTTGTCGCCGTTGGACCAGAGTCTTGGAAAAAGAAACTGCTTAGTTAATCGCCTAACCTGGAAGGCATTAAATTGACCTCTGGTCATAAAGTAAAAAACCGTGGTGTTATTTTTGACCAGGACATGTCATTTAAAACCAGGAGTGACACTGAAAAAGTAGTCCATGCATTTGTTAATTAAAGGCTGAAGTATTGTAATTCTTTGCTATCAGGATGTTCACAAAATGCAGTTAAAAGCCTTCAGCTGATTCAAAATGCTGCAGCAAGAGTTTTGATGAAAATTAAAAAGAGAGATCATATTTCCCCAATTTTAGCTTCCCTTCATTGGCTCCCTGTTAAACCCAGAATAGAATTTAAAATTATCCTCCTCACATATAAAGCCCTTAATGATCTAGCTCCATCATACATCAGAGATCTGATGGTTCCATATGTTCCTAACAGAGCACTTTGTTCTCAGACTGTAGGTTTACTGGTGGTTCCTAGAGTCTCTAGAAGTAGAATGGGAGGCAGATCCTTTAGTTATCAGGCTCCTCTCTTGTGGAACCAGCTCCCAAATTTAATCCGTGAGGCAGACACCCTGTCTACTTTTAAGGCTAGGCTTAAAACGTTCCTTTTTGATAAAGCTTATAGTTAGAGTGGCTTAGGTTATCCTGAGCTATCTCTGTAGTTATGCTGCTATAGGCTTATTATTTCCTTTTAAAATGGTCTAATAAAAGGGATCAGGATTGTTTTTCCTTCCGATGACAATCCAAGTCATTCAAGAATAGACGTTGACTAATTGTGAGTCATAGTCTGATGCTTCATTAAAGACGAGCAGTGTTTCTGCTGCTCTAATGAGTTGATTCAGACACTGGAATAATGTTCTGACATGTCACCTAAACCATTTTGTTCCATTTTATTTGTTTCCTCTGTAAAACACTTTGTTTTACACATGGCTGTATAAAAAGTGATTTAAAAATAAAGTCTGATAAAATTTATATAGTTAGAGTGGCTTATGTTATCCTGAGCTATATCTAGTAATGCTTCTATAGGCTTAGACTGCTGGAGGACATATTGACCACTTTCACTCTCTCTGCTACATTCTCATACTACTCTCCAAATCTGCATTATTTGCAGTTATTTCAGCTTTTAACTTTATGTTCTCTCTTTTCTCTTCCTAGAAGCTACACCTGGCCTGGTTCTGTGTTTAGCTGTGGCACCTGGAAGGGGGTATAGGCTGAGCTGCTGCTGCCAACAACTTAATGCTAACCTTCTAACGATGATACCCTTGGCCCTGTGTGCTCAGTGTTCAACCCAGTCTCTCCTAGACATAGCTACTGACTGAGCTTTTACTGTGACTAAATTATGTGCTCTCTTTCAAACTCTAGACTTGAAAACTGGCTCAGAGTTTATCTGCTTAGCTGTCGTTCACTCCAAGATGAAGCCACTAAATATGCTATAACCATTAATGTTTTTCCTTCCCATAGAAAGTACTCCTGGATCAGTGCTTCTGTGTTCATTTTCTGTCTCTTCTCTGTTCACTCAAATCCCCGGTTGGTTGTGGCAGATGGCCGCTCCCAGTGTGCCTGGTTCTGCTGGAGATTTCTTCCTGTTAAAAGGGAGTTTTTCCTCTTCACTGTCACTACATGCATGCTCAGTATGAGGGATTGCTGCAAAGTCAACCCCAGTGACTGTCCACTATCTCCACATGCTAATCCAGGAGGAGTGAACACTGCCAGTCACCAATTCGATGCAATCTGCTGGGTTTCCTTGGATAGAAAAACCTTTTAATCAATTTGAATAATAAACTGAATCCGACTGCATTGTTTGATAGTTACGATTAATTGAAATCAAACTTGAAATCTGTATGATTAGATTGAATTGATCTCTCTCCTCTCTCATTGTGAGAGATGGTGGCAGCATTATGCTGTGGGGATACTTCTTTTCCAGCAGATCATCCAGTTGCATAACAAAAACCGTTGTATATTTTTCTTTTAGAAAAAATGTTCAAGGTTAATGCATCCAGTTCCTTGTAAAACAAACAAATGACAAACAAAAACCACCAGCAACCTGTTTTTAACACTACAGTCTGAAACTGTAACATTTGAGTCGCTCGGAAGACATTGTCAGTGATATTTTTTGTGAAAAGCATGAGGATATGAGTGAATGTATGAAATGGGAGCAGAAATTCCCTAGAAAATATGGCTGATAGTTGGTTTCTTCAGTAAACCTTTGGATAAGTCCATAAAAATATATATATATAAAAAAAAAAAACAACAACTGAAAAACAAGGTTTAAGCCTCTGCAAAAATAATTGAGCCCCGTTAGAATGCACTTGGCCTCACTCAACTCTACAAGTTAGTTTCAGCAATTGGGAGCTGTGGGTGCAGCACTGTAATATCCTGCTCAAATGGCGATGAATTGAAAACAGACTCTGCAGACTTGTAGCGTATTTTCTGTCACACATTAAATCTTTTTTTGTGGCTCTGACCTTTCGTTAAAAGTGGGACCAAACTGCTGCTGTTCTGGCTCACTAAGCCACAAAAAAATGACTGTCCACATATTTCAAACATATTCCACTTTTGGAAAACATCTATCGGCCGATGACTTCTAATAAGCCAGTTGAAGAGGGGTAATAGGAAGAAAACGTGTAATGCAAATATTCAATGCAAAACTGTTCAATTGTTTTGAAACACTGCTATGACTTTTTATGATTCCAATTATACAACTCTGCATTTTAATTTGAATGTTGCATCTGTACTGAGTTGGAATGAAGAAATTTGTTCCTTTAGTTACCTGTAGGGGTATCCGTGGTACTTGGACCTGAAGATGGAGAGCAGGAAGCTGAAGAAAAACACTACCAGCCCAAGGCCGACTAGGCAGATGACTGTAAGCAGAGAAAAACAGTTTAATCATAAAAAAGTACATTTTAAATCAAATGTTAAGGAACATTTTGTAAAAGACTGTGCTTGGAGTTGGAGATTCTTCCAACTTGCTTTTTATACCAGCTGATTTTTCTCCTCTATCTGAGATGTTTACGATTAGCTTGACGTCATTTCAGAGAAGTGATTCAGTAAAGTGCAGAGTGAGCTACATATCTTACTGCAGTTGAAAGACACGTGTGCTGAATATTTTGTTCTAATACATGAACCATTGGTCCCCTAACATTTACAACTACAAATTGTGTTTTGTGCACTTTTATATTGTTCAAGTGCACAACACAGGAGTATACTTGCAAAGCAAATTTGGCCAAATAAGTTCAATAATAATTTACACACTGTTGCGCTGTTTTTTTGATCACTTGGAGGGAAAATAAAATCTGTAACAAAACAGTATTTAAAAGATGTAAGGCTACAGAAATGTTTCTAGATAGAGAAAGAGACTGTATTTAGTTGCTGAAATGAACAGCTTTAAGCATATAGCTAATACTAAGCGACCTTTTAAGAACTGAAATTAGTCAGTATGTTAAGTTTGTACTTTACTGAGGAGTACAAGCAGCACTTAGCCAGGAGTTACCAACTGCTCTGACAAATTAAACTGACAGATGGACTTTCAAGAAAAGATGGAGATACTGCTACCCACAGCTATACTGTGGTGTAAAGTAATAGTGTTTGGACTTTAGATTCAATTTAGTTAACCTAATATGCTGGGAGACATGATTTGGTGTGATAGTGAAGGCTAATATATCACTATTCATGCCAAATGTTTTTTTAGGTCCTAAATATATATTACCCTCAATGACTTTGTTTTGTTTTAATTATGTACAAAACATATATTTGAAATGAATCCTAAAAAATAAACTACATCACAAACCTGCATGTATATTAACAGCATTTTTAGCCTTTCCATTTACACAGCGCTATGCAGAACCTGCAGACATTCTAGTAATTATTAAACAATAACCTGTGATATTTTGATACAGGCTATTAATCTGGATGCTGTATTTCAGGCTAAAGGCATCCATTTTTAATCATTTCACTTGCATCAGTGGCACAACTACTGATGCAACCCTCTTTGATCTCTGTTCAAATAGAGGCTGCTTGCAGGGTTTCAACGTGGAACACACTCCTCTCTTCACATAAACAAACATCTAAATTTACCCAACGACATAGACCAACATACACATGCACACCTGAATGATAACACGCTCTTACAGTTGAACTAATTAACATTGATGATCTTGTTAAAATAAAATGTCTGGAAACAGCTGGTGTTTGTATTTGTGTACAGACCCTGAACATGGTTAGCAATTCAAATGCAATCCAGTCAATTCAGTTGAGCTCAGTTTTATGTACATGTGGAAAAATATTTATATTTGTTTTATTGCAATATAGTCTCAGACAATAACATTTTGAAAACTGAAAACTTTTTTTTAAAATTCATATTCATTCATGGCCAGGAAATTCTGTTTCTCTAAGATATACATGACATGATAAATGAAACGTTTGCTAAACTCTACAGATTTTGTTTGGTTTTAAATAGAATCCTTTGGTCAGATGAAACTAAGATTTTTATGCTTATTGACAAGAAACACTCCAGGTGAATCTGGCATGAAAAACATTCTATCTGAAATTTTGATTTTTAAGTAAAATATATTTTATCCAGTATAAAGGCTTCTACACAATTTTACCTGGGTTGCCCAAAAATAAAAATGTTCACGCCTGTATGCAACACCAAATTCACAAATAAGTTATCTTTAAGGATCTTTACATCCCAAATATGCCTAATTTACATTCAGTTTATTGCAAAACATTTCAATCTCAAGTTATTCAGATTCAAAGTGAAACTTAACTAAAACAACTCAGTTGTATACAGGTCTCTACCCTTTTAAAGTCCCCAATCAAAATCTAATCAAAGTCCTCAAAAAAAACTCTACAACCTAGGTTCGTGTCACAGACCACATTGTATATACTCCAGAAAATACGTTATCCAACAAAATACCATTTCTTATAGTGAAATATATTTAAAAATGTAAAACAATGCTTTTTGAAAGCTGGTATTTTATTTGCTCAGTGGGTATTTTAGAGTTCAATGTATATAAGTGTGTGAGTGTATGCACACAGCCTCCTGTGGTGGCTAATCCCCAAGACGCCCCGTGTTAAATTAAACTGTCACCGCCAACAGATATTGCTAATCAGGGATTAGGATGAGTGCCTCTCCTGAAGACTAAACAGTGAGATATCCTTCTAACTGGGAGTGTGAACATGTGTCAGTGTGTCTTTTAGTGTCAGAACAAAAGATTTGTCTGGAAAACTGAAATTAAATTTTGGTGTCAATCTGATGGCATATGCAAAGCTCTTGTGGTTTGCATAGCTCAAATGTAACAACAATAATGTGGCGTAAAATATATTGGTGTATGAAACTACATTTTCTACCAATATTCTGCAGCTAAAACATAACTCTTAAACTGATTTAATTAGGAACTTCAAATTTTTCAAATAGTTTCTCCATACAGTCCTCATGTTTCATGAATTGCTTCCATTTAGGATTTTGCCCATGAGTGTAATTGTTACAATATTTTCATGTGCAAAGTTGAATATTCCTCTTTACTAGCTAGAGAAGACTAAAACAAGCATTTATCTGTGGATAATGCTCAAAAATATACACATGGTATGCATTTAAAAATGTCAAGAGATTTAAGACCTTGGCAAGGTGACAAGCTGTTTAAGCTGAATAATTTCCCCCTCTGACAAAGATGATAATCCCTCTTTTGACTGTGACTTGGCTCAATCTAAATCGTAATATAGAGGATCATTAGAAAATTCAATAATTATATTAGGTAAAGCATGTCTCATTATGACAAATGGGAACCGTCTCCAATATTTAATTGCAGTTAGTACTTACTGACTGTGTGCACTGTTTTAATGTGCACATTTTAAAAGTGATGTGGCTGAAAAGAATAAATAAAACAAAGTGAATCATTTCATTTTCATAACATTGAAGATGAGATGTGCCACCCTACAGTAAACGTTTTTGAAAAAAGGAGGATCTCATTGTTAAATCCTGACCTTTGTAACTACGCCTGTTGTCAGACTGCCACACCAATGTCAGCCTATCTGCCAGCAAAGCACATGACATGGCAGTCTTTAAAGTTCATAAATGAGCTGCTGAGGTTCTTCAAAATATGGCTTTAGATGGTATTTGCAACCCAAACTTCCCATTAGCAAAAATGTTTGGAAAAACAATTAAAAAGAAGAGTTCATAACTATTGAGAAAACAGTTTTCCAGATATTTCAAGATTGCAAGGTGCAAATTCTGGGACGGGGAACACAAAACAAATATCTTAGCAGTGGTAGTGGCAGAGACTGAAACAGCTGCATAATATCAAACCCCATTTATTAAAACTGGCATCACACATGTTCTTGATGAAACATTTGTTGATCTTTTACTGTTGCTGTTCAACCTGAACTTTATTACAGTTCCTTAACCAATACCTGATCTACTGATTACCCTCTGGTGTCTCAATAATCATCATTACCTTACAAAATGCTCCCGATACAAAAAAGTCACCTCAACTAGAATACAAAAAATTAAATTTTGAATTAGCCAGGGCTAATTAAGTAAAAGTAGGCTAATATGTTTCAATAACATTAGAAATCTAAAATTGATCAAGATACAATAGTGTAAAATATTGCCAGATAATTTGGACATACAGTAAATACAGATACCTTAAGATCTTCTAACTACACATATTGGTTATACTATCCATTTTGGACTTAGACTGGGATTTCAAAACTTATGAAGCAGAGTTTCTTCTTTCATTTGGATTCTTTTGTATAAAGATAACTACATGTGCAAGTACATGAGTGTATGCTTGCATATCTCGAATGGCAAACAGAAATGACTATTTATCCACAATAACTAGAAGCTTACCTTTAAATGTCTCAATGTTAAGTGTCATTTTAGAGACCTCAGAGAATGTACGGTGTAAACATCAATAATTCAGTACGTCAAAAGAAACTTAGAATATAAAGAGGAAGTGGAAATGTTCCTGTCTAGGTCTATTTTGTGAATCTGGAGTCGAACACCTGCACAGAATAATCTTTAGCCTGGTTTAGGTGAGGTGTCACTCGCATATTCAGAGACACAGTACACCTTCTGCTTGCCATCTTTTCGGAGAAGTGTTCACGCTGCAGCAGGATAATGAGGCCAAATGCACCTCAAAGCAGTGCAAAAACAACTTGAAGATCAAAGAAGACCAGGGAGAGGCTTTAGGATTTTCATTAACTAGAGTGCAGCAATCATGAAAAGCAGGGGACTACTAAAGAGATAAGATATGCATCTTTATTTCTTTTTCTTATCATCGTATTTTGATTCAAACTGTTGATATTTGCATTTAAGATGGCCTTTAAACAAAGGTAAAATGAAGGCATAGAACTACTAAGAATTTTAAAGTCAATACTAGGAATTTTGTTTTTCAATTAAAACCTGTCTGTGGACCAACTATAAACACATTTTTATACATAAGCATAAATAATCAGCATGATGTCCCTGTCAGCCACTACAGCAACTAATACCACAGAACTTTTACATATTATAATAGATACCAGTACAGCACAACATATTGAATAACAATCAGCGCAATATCAGGGTGTACATTTTTGCAAACTGTAACCTGATTGTACATTCATTGTGGCTGAGATGGTTAATGTCTAAGAGGGTGAGGTCATTGTGTAATGGCAAATAAAGAGAAAGCACTGGAAAATGTGGGTTAATCTGATTGACACAATAATTACAATTAAACAACATATTCTCAAGTACATATTTTCCTTCAACATGCACCTAACACACAACTGTAAGAGATTTTCATGTCAGCTAAATAAAATACTAAAACATGCCAAACAAAAAGAAGAGCGATCAGGTATTTCCTTAGCTGTTATCTATTTTTATCTACAGCTGCATCAATAAATTAGAACATCCTCAAAAGTAAAATGTATTTCAGTAGTTCAAATGAAAAACCTAACACTTATATAGCTTTATTACACAGGAAGGCATATCAAGCATGTTTTTCTGTAAGTTTTGATGATTATGGCTTACAGGTAATCAAAACCCAAAATGTCTGTTTAAATATTATGGAAGGCCAATTTAAAATAATGTTTAAAATAAGGATTTTTATATACAGTAATGTTTCACCTACATTATGATGGGAAGACTGCTGAATTGACAGATGTCCAAGCAGACAGTCATCGACACCCTCCATAATGAGGGTAAACCTCATAAAGAGCACTGCTAAAGAGGCTGGGTGGTAATTCAAGTATATACTGGTCCTTCTCAAAATATTAGCATATTGTGATAAAGTTCATTATTTTCCATAATGTCATGATGAAAATTTAACATTCATATATTTTAGATTCATTGCACACTAACTGAAATATTTCAGGTCTTTTATTGTCTTAATACGGATGATTTTGGCATACAGCTCATGAAAACCCAAAATTCCTATCTCACAAAATTAGCATATTTAATCCGACCAATAAAAGAAAAGTGTTTTTAATACAAAAAACGTCAACCTTCAAATAATCATGTACAGTTATGCACTCAGTGCTGTATCAAGGCACCTCAGTGGGAAGTCTGTGGGAAGGAAAAAGTGTGGCAGAAAAGGTTGCACAACGAGAAGAGGTGACTGGACCCTGAGGAAGATTGTGGAGAAGGGCCGATTCCAGACCTTGGGGGACCTGCGGAAGCAGTGGACTGAGTCTGGAGTAGAAACATCCAGAGCCACCGTGCACAGGCGTGTGCAGGAAATGGGCTACAGGTGCCACATTCCCCAGACCTGGGCTACAGAGAAGCAGCACTGGACTGTTGCTCAGTGGTCCAAAGTACTTTTTTCGGATGAAAGCAAATTCTGCATGTCATTCAGAAATCAAGGTGCCAGAGTCTGGAGGAAGACTGGGGAGAAGGAAATGCCAAAATGCCAGAAGTCCAGTGTCAAATACCCACAGTCAGTGATGGTCTGGGGTGCCATCACTGTGCTCAATTGGCCTGCCAACTCTCCTGACCTGAACCCCAAAGAGAATCTGTGGGATATTGTGAAGAGAACATTGAGAGACTCAAGACCCAACACTCTGGATGAGCTAAAGGCCGCTATCGAAGCATCCTGGGCCTCCATAAGACCTCAGCAGTGCCACAGGTTGATTGCCTCCATGCCACGCCGCATTGAAGCAGTCATTTCTGCAAAAGGATTCCCGACCAAGTATTGAGTGCATAACTGTACATGATTATTTGAAGGTTGACGTTTTTTGTATTAAAAACACTTTTCTTTTATTGGTCGGATGAAATATGCTAATTTTGTGAGATAGGAATTTTGGGTTTTCATGAGCTGTATGCCAAAATCATCCGTATTAAGACAATAAAAGACCTGAAATATTTCAGTTAGTGTGCAATGAATCTAAAATATACGAATGTTAAATTTTCATCATGACATTATGGAAAATAATGAACTTTATCACAATATGCTAATATTTTGAGAAGGACCTGTAATTGGAAAGTGAAGTGGAAGGAGAACCTGGTTATGAAAAAAGGTGCAGAAGAAACTGGGATAACTGTGGCCAGAAACCAGACTCATACTCAACAATGCAGGCAAACCAAAGGTCGTAATTAAAGCAACCAGGGTTCCCTTAGCAGATCAGCAGAGCCAAAGGCTGAACACCTCCATGCCACTCTGCACTAATGAAGTATTTCATGTAAAAGTAGCCTCTAATAAGTATCGAGTGCATGGACTGAATTAAATTTAAGTAAGCTGACATTTTTGGGTGTTTTGGGTCTTTTTTATTGGTTCGAATAAATATAACTTTCTGAAAAGCAGAACTTCAGGATTTATCAGCTATAGGCCATAATTATCAAAAGAAAAAAAAAATTGAAATATATCACTCTTGTGTAACATACCTAAAATAGTTTCACCTTTTGGATTAAATGACTGAAATAAATAAATGTTTTGATGATATTCCAATTTATTTGAGAGACACCTTCCTTTACTTGATGGATTTTGTTTTCACTCACATTCTTATAATTTCTTAAATTAACCTATTTTCCATTTATTCTCCACCAGTGTTCCACATACCCCTTTAATAACAGTCTGCATCTACCAATTAAGCAACTCCATTAACACATGCTGTATCTCCCCTGTGAACTATTAGAGCAAGTAGCAGCAGATGATGTCGTATGGCACCACTCAGCAGTATGTAAACTGTATGCCAGGGATTTAAACCCCACCAACATTAGTCCTAAATTTCACTCCTCTGGACTACATGCGTTTATAAAACTTATAAAATTTCAGGACATGCATATCTTTATGGGACTACTGTTTGTTGTAGCAAGTGTCAATAGACACCAACATGGTTGTACTCATGCACTCTTTTCATCTTCTTTAAAATCAGCAGAGATAATTAGAAGTGTATTTAATAAAGGCTGATGACTGATACCACTAAGAATCATTTGTCCACTATACATTATTTGGAAAAGTTGTACACCCAAAACGTATTTATAGTCTGTGCAAGTTCTGCCTGATACTGCAGAAAAAAAAATGCTTGAGGCAGTTAATTTTAATTTCCCTGTTTTAACGTCTCAACAAGAACTCTTGGGTAATCTTACCTTTGGGGCACGTGTCCACAAAGCATTTTTTTAAGTGGCCGAAATGCGCTGATAGAGCTCTTAAAAGTGCCTAAACAAACTGATTCATCATAAAAGTGTTTTCACTCACATTAGTTATCTGAAATACAACAACATAACTCGTACAGCACAAAAGTGACCAGTAACACCCTAAGTAGGTTCTTCCTCTTTTCCTGACATATCAAAATTAAAGTACAAATGCATTGAAAGCATGAGAGCAGTGACGCTTCACAATGGCAGAAATGGGCGTAGGGGAAGCATAAAATGGGACTTTAACCGTAAAGAAAATAAATAATTTTATAAAACTGACCTGATACATCACATTTTCTACAGTTGAACGACTTTGCCCAGTCTTCAATACAAAAATCCAACTACTGGGAACAGCAGTGTATTACGTGCATAAAAAAAATAAACTTATTAGTGATTATGTACACACAAAACACTGCTGGGTAATTTCTCTAATCTAACACTGGGTTTATGCTGATACCACAGACGTTGGGTAGTTGGGTAATAGTGTTAAGGTCAGTGGGCTGGGTTTTGACTTTAACGCACACTATTGAACAAGTTAGTTCAGTTAAGATAACAGGCGATTACTGCTAAGTAGTTAGTAGGAGTAGTTCTGTTCAACATTTACACAATGATCAAAGAACTGGTCAAAAAGTCACTATGAACAGGCTAAGAAGATGTATTTTCAAATCTACTTTTAACTTTTGTTGCAACTGTGTTTCAGTAATGTTTGCTTTAGCAAAGTTATACAAAGAAGAATGTACACGGTTCTGTTTCAAGTATGAATTATTTATTTCAATTCAAATATTACTTTAATTGGAACCCAGCGTATGGGTTATTGTTTTAAACAGACTTAAGCAGGTATCTTAATGCTACATTTTAGTCAGTTTGACATTTTTTGGGGTTGGAAATCTAACCCATATCCCATCATGTTGTACTATAAAGGTGCTGCCCAGCAATTTTTTTTCTGGCTCTGTGATATATAATAATATAATATAACTGCCTCTTAAAAGGAGAAAATGCCCACACCTGACGTTCTGTGAGAAATAATCTAATTTAGCCAGCTCATTGAGCTCAATGGATTATGTGTGTGTAATTTGATTGTATTTTCATTTGTCCGTTTGGGTTTGTATAATTAGGACTTTGCCATGAATAAAAAGGAAGTTAGGTTTTGAAACCTTGGTAATGAACACAAATAGCTGAAAACTTAAATGCCAAAAATCTGCATGGCCCTACTCTATTTGTACCCTACATTTAAATTTTTAGAGTACTGCTTTCTTTGTACCTTCCATAAATAAAACATTTAAACTGTGAATATGTTTTATACAATGACTCCATTTTAATAATTTCAAAATCTTGAAGAATCAGGAATTTAGTTTTATGCATTTAGAGACATGTTCATTATGTCTTGCAAAATGAGTCACCTACCTTTAAATTGCTCATTAGTTTTAACAACCAAGTAATCAAACACACACCTTTATTTCTGACTAAACCTTTATAGTAATTATATTGGGCAAAAAAAAAGAAAGACCAAGGTCCAATTTGTTGAAAAAAAAAAACAACAAAAAAAGAAACACTTACTCCTTCTCTTGCCAACATCTCCCTTAGAGGTGGCAGCTTCGTTGAGCAGAACCATTCCCATGGTGATAGCAGCATCTGGGAAAATGTTGTCAAGGAAACAAGACACATATGAGACAGGTCGGAGCTGGAAAAACAAAATGACCCAGAAGGAACATTTAGACATATGGATGCACTTACAGCTTTGCGAATAAATGCAAATGCATAAGAAACCTTGAAACTAATTAGAAAAAGTCCAAGGAGATACAAACGGTGTGGACAGAGTAACGGGAACAGCATACCATGAAGCAATTTCAAAGAACTGCTTTAAGGAATTTATGCATAACCTCCATCATTTATTGAGACTAGGTCGGGGTAAATTATTTCTGCAGGCTATGGTGCACATTTATTATTATTATTATTAAGAAATAAACCTTACTGTAAAAATTAAACCAGCAATTATTTTCCATTGTGATTTCCAGTGACAGAAAGGATGTTATGAAGTAGGAAAATAATCTCTTTTTTTTTTTTGTTTGATCAAGAAAGGAAAATATCGTATAGCTGCAAAATGCATGATAAACCCATTTCAGATCTATTGTATACTAATCACAAATATGCAGCGGTACTCAGCAGAGCAGTCTGACAAATAAAATGTCACAAAGAACTCCAAATTTCATCATTTTTCAAAAAACAAAAAATGTAATGTCAACACTGCAGTGATAAACTAAGAAAAGCACAGTGCACTCAGTAGACAGAGTTTGTTTCAATCTCCATATTTTTAAGAAAAACAAAAATGTTTTTGTTATCTAGGTTTAAAAAGAAATGTGTCTTAAATGTTACACAGTTATCACATCTTATAAACTTCCCAAATGATTGCATAGAAAAAGAGCTTAAAATGATCAAAATTAAAAAATATTAAGTCCTTATTGGACTGATGAGCAGTAGGACTGAGGTTCGTTCTATGGTGGATTTTTTTCAACAGTTTGTATAAAATATGTGTTGGGACCCCATTACACTGCCATGTCTTTAGCATAGGGCAAGTATGTTTAAATAGCCCTTTGGTTATATTACACAAAAGACCATCAGTCATTGGTCTGCACTCTTTTTGATAAGTGATGCGGTGGAAATGAAACCAGATGGAATGCATATCTGAAAGAAATAGAAAAGTAAATAACATTCACTTTAACCATACATTGGAAAACACTGATGACTGGTTTTAAGATGTCTATGCATATTTAAAAAATCAAATAAAGTAAAAAAGAACGACCAACAACCAATTTCATCTTTTAAAATTTTGAGTTTTGAGAAAAACGACAACTTGGCTGAAAAACGGCTACAGTTAAGCTACAGTTATTCCTTTTCCAAGCAGATTTAGATCTAAGCTAGTTTTCGAATGTTCAATCAATCAATTTGTTTCACTGACTGAAAGTAATATTAATGTTTTAAAGTGGCCCAGCTGAGGTCCAGAGTTGCATCTGATACAGAATCTGTGGAGGAAGCTAAAAATTAGGGTGACACCAACCTTTCCAACCTCAGACTTGCAGCTCATCACCAAAGATAAATCATTAAAATACTAGTGGAAACATGCAAAAAGATGGTCACCAACCAAAATACATCGATTATTGAGGATGTTAAACATTTGACATGCATTTATTTTAGAAAATGAGAATAAAGCAGATACATTTTTTTTTTCAAAATTATACTACTTTTACATTGTTTTATTTTTTTGAGAGATTCCAGTGCCAATTAGAATCAGAAACTTAGTTGAATAAAAATAATTTTAAGGGTCACCTTAAATGTTTATTACAATTGAGACTTTATTTTCCAACTTACAATTAACAATTTGCTCCCATGCTATTCCTAAGAGACCAAAACTGTCATGAAGCCAAAATGTTTGACTTTTTATTTATTTATTTTATGTAGTTAGACTATGGTGAAAAACCTTTTTCACTAATTTTCTATAGTGAATGAAACTTTAGACAAATCCAGATATATTTATTTCCAAAACCAAAGCATCATCTTGATCTGGCTAAAGAAAACATATCTAGGCATGAAAGATCGATACAAGGTTAAAGCTTTTGTAATTATGAAGTTTCTAATGTTTATCTGTCTAGGACTCTAGAAAGCAAATGCATATCACATCAATGATATAAGAGTAATAACAGCAATTGTATGTTTTTGTCAAAATTGTATTTAAGAATTTGAACTACTTTTCAGCTGCTGTCAAATCATACACGAGAGGGAAGTGTGAGAATTTTTCTCAGATAAACAATCCCAGCGCAGCTAAAATCATTTGTTTTGCTTGGCTAATCCTTTGTGAAATTAGACTCCTGAGAGCAGCATTTCCCTTATCCAAAAATTAAGTCTCCTCACTGAATCCAGAAAGTTGCACTTTGGTCTTGTCTGTCCACTAAATTATTTGTCCAAGTAACATAATCTTTACCAATTTGCAAACATTTACTACAAAATAATCAGAGACTAAATGGATGATGTTGCTAAGCATTTTTAAGAAAAACTGCCTTTTCTCAATAGATAATGCTCTAAATGGTCTTTACAACACATGTGTTACCATTTGTAGAAGTATGTCTGTTCCATCGAGATATGATCAGAAGGCTAAACCCTGAGGAAAAAAAATATATCCCTGCAGCAGGTGCAACAATAGACCAGCTATTTCCATTGGGATGAATACAATAGTTAGGAGTGAATGGTATCATTACTGACAAACAGCAGAAAACACCAGAGCTTGAAAACATGGGTATATAAACAGAAAAAAAAAGTAGAAAAATTCAGACAGACAAAAAATTATTTATTCTGCCAAATACAGGTCCTTCTCAAAATATTAGCATATTGTGATAAAGTTAATTATTTTCTATAATGTAATGATGAAAATTTTACATTAATATATTTTAGATTCATTGCACACTAACTGAAATATTTCAGGTCTTTTATTGTCTTAATACGGATGATTTTGGCATACAGCTCATGAAAACCCAAAATTCCTATCTCACAAAATTAGCATATCATTAAAAGGGTCTCTAAACGAGCTATGAACCTAATCATCTGAATCAATGAGTTAACTCTAAAAACCTGCAAAAGATTCCTGAGGCCTTTAAAACTCCCAGCCTGGTTCATCACTCAAAACCCCAATCATGGGTAAGACTGCCGACCTGACTGCTGTCCAGAAGGCCACTATTGACACCCTCAAGCAAGAGGGTAAGACACAGAAAGAAATTTCTGAACGAATAGGCTGTTCCCAGAGTGCTGTATCAAGGCACCTCAGTGGGAAGTCTGTGGGAAGGAAAAAGTGTGGCAGAAAACGCTGCACAACGAGAAGAGGTGACCGGACCCTGAGGAAGATTGTGGAGAAGGGCCGATTCCAGACCTTGGGAGACCTGCGGAAGCAGTGGACTGAGTCTGGAGTAGAAACATCCAGAGCCACCGTGCACAGCCGTGTGCAGGAAATGGGCTACAGGTGCCGCATTCCCCAGGTCAAGCCACTTTTGAACCAGAAACAGCGGCAGAAGCTCCTGACCTGGGCTACAGAGAAGCAGCACTGGACTGTTGCTCAGTGGTTCAAAGTACTTTTTTCAGATGAAAGCAAATTCTGCATGTCATTCGGAAATCAAGGTGCCAGAGTCAGGAGGAAGACTGGGGAGAAGGAAATGCCAAAATGCCAGAAGTCCAGTGTCAAGTACCCACAGTCAGTGATGGTCTGGGGTGCCGTGTCAGCTGCTGGTGTTGGTCCACTGTGTTTTATCAAGGGCAGGGTCAATGCAGCTAGCTATCAGGAGATTTTGGAGCACTTCATGCTTCCATCTGCTGAAAAGCTTTATGGAGATGAAGATTTCATTTTTCAGCACGACCTGGCACCTGCTCACAGTGCCAAAACCACTGGTAAATGGTTTACTGACCATGGTATCACTGTGCTCAATTGGCCTGCCAACTCTCCTGACCTGAACCCCATAGAGAATCTGTGGGATATTGTGAAGAGAACGTTGAGAGACTCAAGACCCAACACTCTGGATGAGCTAAAGGCCGCTATCGAAGCATCCTGGGCCTCCATAAGACCTCAGCAGTGCCACAGGCTGATAGCCTCCATGCCACGCCACATTGAAGCAGTCATTTCTGCAAAAGGATTCCCGACCAAGTATTGAGTGCATAACTGTACATGATTATTTGAAGGTTGACGTTTTTTGTATTAAAAACACTTTTCTTTTATTGGTCGGATGAAATATGCTAATTTTGTGAGATAGGAATTTTGGGTTTTCATGAGCTGTAGGCCAAAATCATCCGTATTAAGACAATAAAAGACCTGAAATATTTCAGTTAGTGTGCAATGAATCTAAAATATATGAATGTTAAATTTTCATCATGACATTATGGAAAATAATGAACTTATCACAATATGCTAATATTTTGAGAAGGACCTGTAAGTCCACAAACACCCACAGAGGTTTCACAAGTTGATGACTTTGGAACAAATCACCTAAAGAGGAAATACTGAAGATGGGCAAATTGTCCATTTGTTAAGGGAAGTCCTTTTAGAGAATGTACAATGATGGCAATGCTTTAGTATTGTGTAAAAAAAACAAAATTTGAATGGTATATAAAATAAGAGGGAACTTCTGTCGTGCTTTGTATCACTTGTTGGTGAATAAAGAAGTATTGCCAAGATGAGCCTCAAATATTTCAGAGACCTTAAAATTGCTCTCTGATTAGCATTTTGGAGACCAGGGATAATAAACAAGCCAACGAAAGGATACTCAGAAGAAGGATGATGTGAGATTCGGCCACAAACTGAGCCTGGCTGCTGCCATGAATATAACTCTGTGGGAAAGAGAAAAAGAAAAAGAGAGACAGACGTTAGGCTTGGCAGTGTTATGTTCAACTGGCACCTTGTTCAGTTACAGAGCGAAATTTGTAAAATGAATGTGCTGTAGAAATTTACAAGCACCAAACGGAGCATTGGCAGACGTTCCATTTGGAAATGAAAGGTTTTTTGTTTAAAAACCCTACAAACATTGAAATTAACTTTTAGAAGCAGTTCAATCTTACAGAGTATAGAAATTAAAATAAATGGAAAAAAAAAAATCTCATTAAATACCATTATGGTTAGGAAACTTCTGTAGTCTGTAAGCTAAATGATATCCCGTTTTGCTTAGAATACAAAATTAGTCCTTCATATAAGATACCTTTGATTAGCACTTGACAGTCAGAGTTCCAGAACAACATCATGCATACTTGGACAGATCTCATATTATATTCCATTGTAAAGTCAATTGTGTATATATGTACATTTAAAACGATATTATATTATTAAGAGCGAAGTGTAGCAGAGACAAATTCCTTGTTTGTCTGTACAAACTTGGTAATTAAGCTGATTATGAAAACTTAGTTGCAGCCAAATGGCATTCAGGCTCAGATCATATCTTTTAGTTTACTATTCTGAAAACAGAAAAATGTAATTGAGTGTTAAGGAAGTGTCTTGGTGCTTTGAGACTGTTTTCTGTATACCTAGATGCCTTGAAGCATTATTGTCGAGTCTGTGTATTGGTCAGTCCATGAATAAATCTGTGCATGTGGATATGCGAAGACAAATTTTCCTGAGAGCAGCAAGGTCAACCGAACTCAATAGTGAATCTTACACTGACATAGAAGGCTGTATCAAATCACTTACCACCCATTGTTTAGTAGAGACTTGCTGTGCAAGATTTGCAACGTATATGTTTTTTAAATAGTGAATTTTAAGGCTTGCAGTATACAAAAAGATAGTTAAACTGACTTCTAGTCATTTGTTGAGATTCACTCCCCTGAACTCACTTCTTAGCTGGTAGCCCATTCTCTTTATAAAAAGCAAATGTCAATAAATATATAGATCAACACCAGCTGGAATAACCATGGTGCTAAAGGTTCCCTAAGCACAAGACTGTTAACCTTTGCAAGAACCAACTGTGTAATTACATTTAAAAAACATGCATTGCCAAAATACTATTTAGGACTCAAGCACGTTTTTACACGCTGGAGGGACTAGGTCTCTCGGACGCCTTGGGCTCCCCCCGGAGGAGCTGGAGGAGGTGTCTGGGCGTCTCTGCTGAGTCTGCTGCCCCGCCACCCGGTCCCGGATAAAGCAGAAGAAGACGACGACGCATATTTTTACACTAAGATTTAGGCTACGTTTAAACAGCAGGTCTTGATGCTCAATTCATATTTTTTGCTGAAAAAGGATTATTATTATTGTTTTTGCTATTTTTTTGTTTTGTGGTGGTTCAAGCTACGATTAGACTGTGACCGCCATCAGACCTCAGTCCGATTGGTTCAGGACCCCAAAGCAACCCACATGCATAGAAGGAGAATGTGGACGTCACACAAGAGCTCACCATCTACAGAAGTTAAAATGTATTTCTGTGCATCATTGTTTAAGTTGGTGAGACATGGGAGTCAATAATATTATGACCACATAATACCAAGATGAAGAAAGGTAAGAAAAAAAAAAAAGAGCACAACTCTTAACAGTGGCCTTTTGTGGAGGAGTGACTACTACTTCTGTGGAGAGTTCTGTGTGGATGCGTGGTCAGAGCCAGGACAATGAAAAAAAGTCAGATGAAAAGCGACATGACAGTTTAGACAGTGGACGCTTTGAAAACCATTTGATACATATCCAATTTAGTAGCGTATAAGAAAAAGGCACAATTCGGCTTTTTTTGGAGGTGAAAATAAAAAAAGTAAGTCAGAATTGGGCCATTTAGACGGCCATGAAAAAATTGGTATGGGTCACATTTGCCTTGTGTGTGAACGTAGCCTTAGATACCGTGCAATTTTTAGGACTAAAGCTGCACAACTGAGCTCTTTTGGTGAAAGTCTAAGGGCCAATTTGACAGACATCCATCAGCAAGCAATGGGGAAATTCATGGTGAAATACCATGGGTGACAAAACAGAGGTGTTAATGAAATGAAGCAAACATAAAATTATTAGCATCTGAGATTACGGCAGTATGGTTTTCCACTTGACTGCCACAGAGTTTAAGGATGGAGAGTAGAATAGAGACGACAAAGGAAGTAGGCATTCTGTCCTGCTTCAGTGGAGAGATATAAAGAACATTTGCAATTGAAAGCAGACAAAGACAAAAACATTAAACAAATCATTCTTTCCAAAACAAACTTGGTGCTCTAATCTAGCAATTGAAATGGGTGTAATAAGGCTGTCTATAACTGATTGAGAAGGAAAGGTTCTTTTACTAGCAATATGGAAAAAGCTTTTCTGATTCAATTGTAAGATATGAGTTTAATCCTGATATCCCAAATCACGACAAAAAAAGGCTTAACAAGGTTATCATTTTGGCATTCCTCAAATAAAATGCATGACATTAACTGACAGAATAAATGTCATTTTAATTTTGTTCCATTTAAAAATATTCCTTGTAGTGACATTTCTGGACAAACATGACCACAAAATTACAAGACGGTGTAAGATAACTTAAAAATTGTACATTCAGATTGCCTAAAGCAGTACTTAGCTGTCTGTGAACCTTCTTCACACTTTGGTAGTTGCAATCTAACTTCTACTTTTTTTGTTAATTACCTCTGTTGTTTGATTTTATCATTTGATTTGTTTTTCTGTGTCTGTATCTGTGTTTATTTTCTTTGTGATTGTATTGTAATTGTATGTACAATGCTTTGAGTGTCTCGTTGCTGAAAAGCGCTATATAAATAAACTTACCTTACCTTCTAAAATATAGCGGAACTATCAAGGTCATACGAAATCCAATAAAACACTATAAAATCCTAGAGATGCCTGTTTAATACATTTTTAAAAGCAGCAAGACAGCAACTTCTCTTTATGTCATCAGTTTAAATGAATGCAAGGTTGAGACAGAGCTGAATCAACTGTACACACACATTACAATACAAATGTTTAGGTTTCTAGGTATCACAGCAAGTTAGACTGACAATAACACTATGTCCATAGGAGTAGAAAACCAGTACACACTATAGTTATATATACAGTACAGACCAAAGGTTTGGACACACTGTCTCATTCAAAGAGTTTTCTTTATTTTCATGATTATGGATATTGTAGCTTCACACTGAAGGCATCAAAACTATGAATTAACACATGTGGAATTATATACTGAACAAAAGTCTGAAACAACTGAAAATATGTCTTATTTTCTAGGTTCTTCAAAGTAGCCACCTTTTTCTCTGATTACTGCTCCACACACTCTTGCCATTGTTGATGAGCTTCAAGAGGTAATCACCTGAAATGGTTTTCCAACAGTCTTGAAGGAGTTCGCAGAGATGCTTAGCACTTGTTGGCCCTTTTGCCTTCACTCTGCAGTCCAGCTCACCCCAAACCATCTCGATTGGGTTCAGGTCCGGTGACTGTGGAGGCCAGGTCATCTGGCGCAGCACCCCATCACTCTCCTTCTTGGTCAAATAACCTTTACACATCCTGAAGGTGTGTTTGGGGTCATTGTCCTGTTGAAAAATAAATGATGGTCCAACTAAACGCAAACTGGATGGAATAGCATGCCGCTGCAAGATGCTGTGGTAGCCATGCTGGTTCAGTATGCCTTCAATTTTGAATAAATCCCCAACAGTGTCACCAGCAAAGCACCCCCACACCATCACACCTCCTCATTCATGCTTCACGGTGGGAACCAGGCATGTAGAGTCCATCCGTTCACCTCTTCTGTGCTGCACAAAGACACGTTGGTTGGAACCAAAGATCTCAAACTTGGACTCATCAGACCAAAGCACAGATTTCCAATGGTCTAATGTCCAATTCCTTGGGTTCTTTAGCCCAAACAAGTCTCTTCTGCTTGTTGCCTGTCCTCAGCAGTGGTTTCCTAGCAGCTATTTTACCATGAAGTCCTGATTCACACAGTCTCCTCTTAACAGTTGTTCTAGAGATGTGTCTGCTGCTAGAACTCTGTGTGGCATTGACCTGTTCTCTAATCTGAGCTGCTGTTAACCTGCGATTTCTGAGGCTGGTGACTCGGATGAACTTATTGTCCGCAGCAGAGGTGACTCTTGGTCTTCCTTTCCTGGGGCGGTCCTCATGTTAGCCAGTTTCTTTGTAGCACTTGATGGTTTTTGCGACTGCACTTGGGGACACTTTCAAAGTTTTCCCAATTGTTCGGACTGACTGACCTTCATGTCTTAAAGTAATGATGGCCACTCGTTTTTCTTTACTTAGCTGCTTTTTTCTTGCCATAATACAAATTCTAACAGTCAGTAGGACTATCAGCTGTGTACTGTATACACCTCCTGCACAACACAACTGATGGTCCCAACCCCATTTATAGGGCTTGAAATCCCACTTATTAAACCTGACAGGGCACACCTGTGAAGTGAAAACCATTTCAGGTGACTACCTCTTGAAGCTCATCAAAAGAATGCCAAGAGTGTATGGAGTAGTAATCAAAGCAAAAGGTGGCTACTTTGAAGAACCTAGAATATAAGACATATTTTCAGTTGTTTCAAACTTTTTGTTCAGTATATAATTCCACATGTGCTAATTCATAATTTTGATGCCTTCAGTGTGAAGCTACAATATTCATAGTCATGAAAATAAAGACAATTTTGAATGAGGTGTGTCCAAACGTTTGGTCTGTACTATATACCTGGAACACCTGTCATTTTAATGTGGGAGGTTTCATAGCTAAATTGGACCAGCCTGGTAGCCAGTCTTCATTGATTGCACATTGCACTAGTAAGAGCAGAGTGTGAAGGTTCAATTAGCAGGGTAAGAGCACAGTTTTGCTCAAAATATTGAAATGCACACAACATTATGGATGACATACCAGAGTTCAAAAGAGGACAAATTGTTGGTGCACGTCTTGCTGGTGCATCTGTGACCAAGACAGCAAGTCTTTGTGATGTATCAAGAGCCACGGTATCCAGGGTAATGTCAGCATACCACCAAGAAGGACGAGCCACATCCAACAGGATTAACTGTGGATGCAAGAGGAAGCTGTCTGAAAGGGATGTTTGGGTGCTAACCCGGATTGTATCCAAAAAACATAAAACCACGGCTGACTAAATCACGGCAGAATTAAATGTGCACCTCAACTCTCCTGTTTCCACCAGAACTGTCCGTCGGGAGCTCCACAGGGCCAATATACACAGCCGGGCTGCTATAGCCAAACCTTTGATCACTCATGCCAATGCCAAACGTCGGTTTCAATGGTGCAAGGAGTGCAAATCTTGGGCTGTGGACAATGTGAAACATGTATTGTTCTCTGATGAATCCACCTTTACTGTTTTCCCCACATCCGGGAGAGTTACGGTGTGGAGAAGTCCCAAAGAAGCGTACCACACAGACTGTTGCATGTCCAGAGTGAAGCATGGGGGTGGATCAGTGATGGTTTGGGCTGCCATATCATGGCATTCCCTTGGCCCAATACTTGTGCTAGATGGGCGCGTCACTGCCAAGGACTACCAAACCATTCTTGAGGACCATGTGCATCCAATGGTTCAAACATTGTATCCTGAAGGCAGTGCCCTGTATCAGGATGACAATGCACCAATACACACAGCAAGACTGGTGAAAGATTGGTTTGATGAACATGAAAGTGAAGTTGAACATCTCCCATGGCCTGCACAGTCACCAGATCTAGGCGAGTCATGAAACGTTTTTTCTCCACCAGTATCACGAAGTGACCTGGCCACTATCCTGCAAGAAGAATGGCTTAAAATCCCTCTGACCACTGTGCAGGACTTGTATATGTCATTCCCAAGACGAATTGATGCTGTATTGGCCGCAAAAGGAGGCCCTACACCATACTAATAAATTATTGTGGTCTAAAACCAGGTGTTTCAGTTTCATTGTCCAACCCCTGTATATATATACTGCTCAAAAAAATAAACGGAACACTTAAACAACACAATATAACTCCAAGTAGATCAAACTTCTGTGAAATCAAACTGTCCATTTAGGAAGCAACACTGATTGACAATCAATTTCACATGCTGTTTTGCAAATGGAATAGGCAACAGGGGGAAATCTTGGCGATTAGCAAGACACACTCGATAAAGGAGTGGTTCTGCAGGTGGGTACCACACACCACTTCTCAGTACCTATGCTTTCTGTCTGATGTTTTGGTCGCTTTTGAATGTTGGTGGTGCTTTCACACTTGTGGTAGCATGAGACGGACTCTACAACCCACACAAGTGGCTCAGATAGTGCAGCTCATCCAGGATGGCACATCAATGCGAGCTGTGGCAAGAAGGTTTGCTGTGTCTGTCAGCGTAGTGTCCAGAGCCTGGAGGCGCTACCAGGAGACAGGCCAGTGTACCAGGAGATGTGGAGGAGGCCGTAGGAGGGCAGCAACCCAGCAGCAGGAGCGCTACCTCCGCCTTTGTGCAAGGAGGAACAGGAGGAGCACTGCCAGAGCCCTGCAAAATGACCTCCACCAGGCCACAAATGTGCATGTGTCTGCACAAACGGTTAGAAATCAACTCCATGAGGATGGTATGAGGGCCCGACATTCACAATTGGGGGTTCTGCTCACAGCCCAACACCGTGCAGGACGCTTGGCATTTGCCAGAGAACACCAGGATTGGCAAATTCGCCACTGGCACCCTGTGCTCTTCAATTCGTCTTGGAAATGACATATACAAGTCCTGCACAGTGGTCAGAGGGATTTTAAGCCATTCTTCTTGCAGGATAGTGGCCAGGTCACTACGTGATACTGGTGGAGGAAAACGTTTCCTGACTCGCACCTCCAAAACACCCCAAAGTGGCTCAATAATATTTAGATGTAGTGACTGTGCAGGCCATGGGAGATGTTCAACTTCACTTTCATGTTCATCAAACAAATCTTTCACCAGTCTTGCTGTGTGTATTGCTGCATTGTCATCCTGATACATGGCACCGCCTTCAGGATACAATGTTTGAACCATTGGATGCACATGTCCGGCCATGTATATTGACCCTGTGGAGCTCCCGACGGACGGTTCTGGTGGAAACAGGAGAGTTGAGGTGCACATTTAATTCTGCCGTGATTTGGGCAACCGTGATTTTATATTTTTTGGATACAATCCGGGTTAGCACCCGGACATCCCTTTCAGACAGCTTCCTCTTACGTCCACAGTTAATCCTGTTGGATGTGGTTCGTCCTTCTTGGTGGTATGCTGACATTACCCTGGATACCGTGGCTCTTGATACATCACAAAGACTTGCTGTCTTGGTCACAGATGCGCCAGCAAGATGTGCACCAACAATTTGTCCTCTTTTGAACTCTGGTATGTCATCCATAATGTTGTGTGCATTTCAATATTTTGAGCAAAACATTGCTCTTACCCTGCTAATTGAACCTTCACACTCTGCTCTTACTGATGTGCAATCAATGAAGACTGGCTACCAGGCTGGTCCAATTTAGCCATGAAACCTCCCACACTAAAATGACAGGTGTTTCAGTTTCATTGTCCAACCCCTATATATATAGAAAATGCACAGAGATGTTGGAAGCAGACACTCTGCTTTTGGGATGAAAAATTCCTCAATCCATGGCCGGGCACTTCCAATTAATCTGATGGATTAGAACGCAGGAGTTTTATTCATTAGTGTGCAGAGCACCAAGTGTACATGTCTCAGTGTATTTACATAAGCATCTAAAGGCTTTAATAGAGTTTGTTGTTTGCTACGGATTTGCTCACTTGAGGGACGTGCGACTGTGTGAAGTTAGAAAGTTGAACATTCAGGTGTTCAGGAAGTAAAAACAGCTACCGTTTCCTCAGCTAGCTCCTACATTTAACTAAAACCTAAACTAAAACAATCTTCTATAAATTAATATCATCCCAAATTGAGTTTTAAATAAATAAACTTTAACAAGTACAGTTAGGCCCAAAATTATTCAGATCCCTGGAAGATTTAGGTTTAAACTAATCTTTTAATTTACCAACAGGTTTGCAGTGTTAAAGAAATAATGTTTTAGAATGGTTCATCTCATCAGCAAAGATAAATCATCAAAATACCAGTGGAAGCATACAAAAATCCTGTCAGCAATTATAAGGTTTTTAGCGTTTCAATGTGAATTTTTCTTTTCCCAAAATCAATGTTTTTGTTTTTTTCCAAAACTGATATTGTTTTCATATTGTTATTTAATTTATATCATTATTTATTGTTATTGCATTTCCAATGAGAAACAAACAAGTTCTTGGTTGAACAAAAACTTTAAATCTGTATCTGCCAGGTGTTAACAATTTTGGGCTTAACTGTAGGTGCTGAAAATAGATTAAAGACATACTGAGTAGGTTTCGACTGACATTAGTTTATAGCATTAAGGTAAAATAACAAAAACATACGAACATGAAGACTGCATCCAACTTCTTTGACAAATCGATCAGAAGATAGGGTAAAATGACCACTTGAAGGAAAGGTTTCGTTGTGGAAACAAAAGAAAGCCCTCAATCAAAATTATCAACAAAATGTAAAGTTCAAGGTCAAAGATGCATCTGGCCCATATACTATGTTTTTCTGTGCTTTAGTCAAACCTGTAAATGCTTGAGCTGATGCAGCTCCATTAGCATGTGTCTTGCATTAAACTTCAGCTACAATCTCTATTTATCTACCAAGATGGAGCACCAGATTATATGCAATTTAAACCCATCACCATTTCTAAAGCTTTCCTGTAACTGTTTCACTAATTTGTAGCACAATTTCATACTGATATGAAGCCATTTCACCCATTTCTCCTTTCATTTTGTCCCGGAAACAAACCATGCCATACCCACATATTCAAAATCATTGAACAGTGGCAATGTGTTTTGTATTTCCATAAAGTAAAGGAGATAGATTAAAAATTAATATAATAAATCTAACGCTTGTTTAAAATTAACAATGTAATTTCCTGAAAAGATGTATTACATCCTATTTCCAATTTATTTTGGCTCTTATCCCTAATTGGGGAAAGCTGGCTTGTGAAATATAAAATTGTGTTGCCTGATTACATCACAATAAGTCAAAGAGACCTCCTGCTATTAGATATTTATAGGATTTATAGACACATATTTCTTCTGAGCAGATCATAAATAAATCACTGTTTGCAAAAGCAGTGATTTAAAGTTGTAAAGCGTCACCCTGACGGTTACAAATTAACACATGTTCATTGTGAAAAATCCTGTAGCAGAAGGGTTCGAACAAATCCGGTACAAAACCAAAAATTTTAAAAGCTGTAGGGATGAAATGGCCAACATCCAGCGACAACAATAAATGAGCTAAAAGACCATCTTTTAGCATAGGTTTTACCAGACAGCGCTCTGTATTATTGTTATGAACTTGCATTTTACATGCTAATGTAATATTTATCCAGCTGAACAGAGTGTCCAGGCATCAGATAGTTATAACAATACCATACCAAAGCAATCTGGGCTTCCATTACACCCTAGTAGTGCTACAGGATGATCGGCTCCAAGCTACGCCGCATTGATGAAGTAATTTATGCCTAAGGAGGCCCACTTAAGTATTGAGTTCATAGAAATTAACATAATTTTCAGAAGCCTGACATCTGTTTCAATATTTTTTTTATTGATCTTACATAATATTCAAATTTTCTGAAACACATAATTTTGGGTTTTTGTCTTCTGTCCCCCTAATCAAAGCTATGAGAAATATAACCAACATAATATCACGAGTAAGAATGTCACCATATGGATCAGTTATTTGCTGGTGTTTTCTTTTGAGTTTTGTAGTTTGTTACTTAAAGACATTTTTGATAAAGAATAAGATAATATGAACCTTCTGTATTTTTGGTGATCATTTTTTTGTTATATAACTATTATGCAGCAATGGGTAGAACTTTCCTAAACAGATTGAAACATGATGCCTCTTCATTTTAGACAGGCTGAGAACAGTTTAAAGGCATTACTTAGATCTATACTAGAGATATGTTGGGTACATTTATGCCTTAAAGCCATTCCAGTTAATATGATGGATAATTTTCTTTTTCTGCTTTTACATTTTAGGTTAGAACATTTGTTAATTGGGATAAAACAAATGTTAAAAAAAAGTCCAGTATGCAACTAAAAGTCAATCTAAAAGTTACCATATGCAAAAATGTTTGAACAATATTTGTTTTCAAAATTTGAAATCTCAAATTGAAGTACATAGGTAATGTGCATGGATTTGCTTGCAACCCACAGACAACCCTGTTAGCTGTGAGGTTTTGTGGTGAACACAACCTCACAGGCGGCTTTGAGGCGGTTGTGAACATGATTAGTATTCTAAGAGCTTAGTTTAATCAAGACCCAAGCTGGCATAAGAAATCTAACACAATCACCTGCTGTGAGGAAAACATGCATAGGTAGAATTTTATTAGTATGTTTCAAAAATAAAAATGTCAAGAATACATTTATTTCCAGACATTTGATCAGCACCTTGAAAATTCTGTGTTCATGGTCTTTTCTGAGGACACTAACATTTAAATATTTTTATAAAAACTACACAAGAAACCCATTTGTGAAGATTTAATGGGAATTAGATGACTGCTCCAAAGTGTTTGTATAAAAAGCTTTTAAAAGAGTAAGGTTAAAGCTATCTACCAAAGCTTGCCTACCAGCTCTGACAATTGGTTGTCAGGGACTCCTACAGTATGTCAAATTCTGCCGGGATACATTTAAATGAAAACACACTGACAGAAGCATAAGCTCCAACGAATGTCATCCTACACGGATTACATGGTTCCAACAGACTGAAATCTAACTCAACAAAGCTGACACAGGGTATGTTAGCAATAAGGGATATTTGCCCTCCTTTACTTCTTTTAGTTGATTATTTTTTATCTAAAACCAACCCATAGTAATGTCAGTGTTAGTATAAGTGTGGGCCGATAACCTTTACAAAAGCCATATTCATCCTCTATGGTGTTTTTGTGTATAAAGTGTGTCCGAATTTGTGCTTTGTGTGTGTTTTGGTTGATAAAGGTCAGGAGCACTCAGACAGGAAAAGGGATAAATGGAAAAATCAACAAAGCAGAAAAAAACGGTGAGGAGAGGGTAAATACTATGGAGAAGAAATACATAGTGGAAACATACATAATTTATTCCAAAGGGTTGATTTATAATGGCTGTGTTCAAACGTCTATGATGATGGGAAGATATAAGAACGGAGTTTTCCAAGTTGTCGAGGACAAGAGTGTCAGTTAAGTTAAAACTTATGATCACAAAGAGAATGATCTACTTGGCAAAAAAGGAAAAAGGTAAGGGAAACATCTAAATATTCATATTTTGCTCTTTTAAAAAAAAGAAAAGGGGAAATAACTGTTGGTTTACTAAATTTGAAGAAAATATTGTCTACTTTAGGGATTCAGGTGATATTTCACAATATCATCATCTTCTGACTGTTTATGCAATGCAATGCTTTCTATTAAGATTTCAGTGGAGTCGGTCTGAAGTGTTTTTTCATCTATATTTCCGTTGAGATGTCACTCATGAGAAATGAGATGACTACTATTTCCTCAGTAGGCTCAGTTATACTACTAAATTTGATTGTTCGATTGTTTCTAGCACAGCTAGAGCGCTGGTTTAATTAAAAGGTTACTCTGATAAATTAAAGTTAAGGAAGACCATTCTACCTCTATCCAGAGTTTAAGCAACAAAACACTGCAATTTTTCAACTATTCTTTAAGATGACATTTATCAGAAAATTACTAGAAAAACTATGATCGTGGAAAACAAACAATAGTCATATGTGGGACAGTGAATGAGGCTCATAGACCAAGAAGTGCACTTTACCAGTGCTGTGATCAAAATTGCAATGTACAAATGTTTGCAGTCCATGAAAAAAAAAATAATAATAAAAAGCATACCTCAAAACATAGAAGTCAAACCAGTAAACACAGGGACTCTTACTGTAGCACTATTTTTATTTGGCTCATGCTCACACTTATATGAAGCGCAGTTCTTAGGGTTACAGCTTGGTATAAAACCACCTACCATTATACAGTGTCCACACAGCCAGTGCTGATGTTATAGCCAAGTTCAGAATGGCTTGGAGTAAACCTTCCATATGCGTCTCAATAAATTAGAAAATCAAATTGAAGCTTTCGCCGATTATGGCGTACAGTTAATGAAAATTCCAAATTCAGTTTCTTAGAAAATTTAAATGTTACAAAAGAGATTGATTTTAAAAAAGACATTTTTAATACGGAAATGTCAGCATAATGAAAAAGTTTGTCCTGAACTGTACATGATATTCGCTTAGTATTTGGTTAGGGCTGCATTTAAATAAATGACTGCACTGGTGCAGCATGGCAAGGAGGTGATTAGCCAGTGTCTCTGCTGAGGTGTTAAAAAAATTAATGTTGACCAATAGTGTCTTTCAGCTTGCCTTCACTGTTGCATTTGTTGTCTGTTCTTCCTCCATACAATAACTTTTTGCCAGTCAAGCCCGTGGTCATCAAGCAGGTTGGTACAGTATTGGTACTGTTGGCACTGTGGGCAGTTATCAAGTCGTGCTGGAAAATGAAACTAGCTATCTCCATAAAGCCCGTCAGCACACAGAAGCAAGTGCTTTAAAATGTCATGCTAGATTTCTGTGCTGGCTTTCGACTTGACAAAACGTATGGGACCAACAACAGTAGATGACATGGTTTCCCAAAATCATCAATGACTGTAACTGGGACCTCAAACAACTTGGGTTCTGTGCCTCACTGGAAAGTCAGCGTAGTTTCCCATGATTGTGCGGGTTGACATTTATGTAAAAAAAACTAATAAAAATTTTAATAGTTTTATTATAGTAGGTTTTAATATTATTATTCTCTAAAAAAGTTATTTTTAGTTAGCTGTAGGCCATAATTAAACTTAAGATGAAGCTGAATGTATAACAAATGTTATGAATCTATGTGTTTCCCTTTTCTTTTTTTTTTCTTTTTATTTGACCACTGCAATGAATTAACTTTTTGATCACACAATTTACTGAGGTACACAATTACTTTCTGCACTCACATATAATCCATGCATTTTTACACAGAATTAGATACACAAATCTACAATTTAACAGCGACTGTTATGATTGTGTGTTTTTGCATTCGGAATGTTCTGTCCGATATACTTATGTTATTTTTAAATTGATATGTACCACTGCCTCTCTCTGATTTGGACTGCTACTGAAGTCTGTCAAGCCCACCCATGTCCACTTTTTCACACACTGAAGGTCGTTGTTCACAACTGGTTTGATGGTCCAATCCTCGGATCAAGTCAGGACTGTATTCTTCCCATCAAGGTAGTCACTGCAGCTGCTTAAATTCCTAGACTTGTACTTTGCAGAAGTGACATTTCATATGAGCTTGGTGCCGTCACATTTTAAAACATTGTTACCTAGAGACGAGACCAGAAATTTACTTCAGTTTAGGTTTAAGTCAATTTTCCTTAAACATAGTTAAGCATCTCTGTTATTTATGTATTGTGCCTTTTGTTTTTTTTTTAAACCAGATTGCAACAAAGCAGCCATGTTCTTCTCCATTTATTTAATCTCTTCAGCAAACTTAATAAATGAGGTCAACTTCGGTCAGGTTTTGCTATCTGGTTCTCATTAATATTCACACCAATAATCCAGAGCTGAGGCTGAGCTGAATTGTAACACAAACATTCAAATATGTTGAAACAGAGTACCACAGCTCCATTTGCAGAGCAAAGTACTCTCCATCTACTTTGGAAAGTCAACATTACTTTTTAATTGTGCCTCTTGAGGTTTAAACTCTTTAACAATTATTATTTTGTCTAGAATGGCAGCAGTTTGGGTCAGCAGAAGTTTCAGCAGTTCACACAAAAAAGGATGAATAGAATGTTATGCATATGGTTGTAAGTTATGCTTCTCCACACAATAATGGTTTCAGCCATTTTTGACTTGGGGTATGATTTTTTGCAGATACATTTACAGTTAGTGACAACCTAATGGCTGCTGGCTGAAGAAATACCTATCCGTACCAAAAAACATTTTGTGGCATCATCATTTTGTTAAGTTCACATAGAGAACACACAACTGTTTCCTCCTCTCCTCCTCCAATGAGTGTGTGAGTGCTGACTGTGTAACAAATTTCTGCCTGTCACATTTGTGTATAGCTTTGTTACAGCTAACCTCTCCATGTCCCATTTTGTGAGTGTCTAAGCAAAAAATGAGCAAGCGGTATTTCCATGGCTGCACAGCATGACACACAGTAGTTTTATCTACTTTGTTGTGCCATTTGTCAGTTGACAAATCCTTTCAATACAGTCTACCTGGTTTCGCTTGCTCGTCATTTTAAAGGAATTACACTGTCTGGGAAGATGAAGGGATTAGAGAAGTGGGTGAGAGACAATTATATAAAAAAGCCAAGGGAGGAGTACAGAAAGGATAAGATGAGTATCTTTTCAAGATTGTCTGCACAGTTGAAGCTATTCACCATCAGAAGACAGACAGAACAAGAGAGAAATGATTGAATATGGCTAACCTATAGCTTTTTTTTAGTTCGCTAGCATGTACCATACCAGTGCACTCCCTGTCATCAAGGTGGCTGCAGTGACGAAGAAACTCAAAATGTAAAGCTGGGACTAGTGTGATGAGTTTTACAGACTAGTTTTACTTTTAAAACAAGACACAAGTCTATCAGTTCACATCCACTAATTGGGTCTTTCATCAGTAAACTTCCGCAAGCTAAAACTGTCCACGTTTAATACTGAATTAATGCACAATACCATTAGAGATGCTACAAAAACTAAGGTTCAATTGAACTTTGATTTCAATTGGGTTTGTTTCATCTTTCCTTTGGTTATTTTCTGATTGTTGGATATTCAGTGTCCCCATCACTGTTAACCAAATAAACTATATATTTTTAGAAATACAGTACAAAACATCTGAATCAATCAAGGTCATAAATTCATTAAACACAGTTATATAATATAATTCAAACGCTTGTTAATTTTGATCATCAGGGCGTACACATTAATAAAAAAACACAATCAAATAAGAATACTATATAGGACTTACAAAAAAATATTTTACATAAACATTTTATGTTGATCCTACCAAATACAAAGAAAATGAATGCAACTTCAGAATTTGAAGGTAAAAAGTTTGACGATTACTCTGGTATTTAGTAAAGAAAGATGGATTTGGCTTTACAACTGACCCAAAGGTTTAGACCAATTTAATTTTAGACAGTGAGAGGAAAAGTTTGTCTTTTTATGCAGTGTATGTAAATATGTATTTAACTGTAAAATCACCGCATATCCAATATATGTTCAACTTGTTGAACAGAATTATAGAATATTCATTTTTTTCCCCCAAAGAAAACACTTGGCTATATGTTTTCGCAATATTATATTTTCAAAGCCGTTCTAAACAATAATTTGATGTTTGTTACAGTTGTAATGTGCATATAACGTGCTTTAATTTATTATGTGTTCTTATGTAATCCTAGACTCATTCAGACATTTCTAAACCTGTCTGAACAAAATGTGTTTCTGCATGCTTGGTAAGAATTCTTGTATGACCTGCTGACCAAAGCATTCAACAAATATATAGCTATAGTTTTTATAACTACTGAATTAATTTCTGCTTATATCTAAAAGCCAGTTTTAACACTTGACTAAGCTTTACTGCTGCCATCATCACCCTGTTCAGTCATCTGGAGGGAGGAACATGGAATTAAAATAAAAAACGACAGACAAGCAAGCAAGAATTATTCAGACCTGCTAAAAACACAATTCAGTATAACAATTGCAGTATAATGCGAAAATGGCAGGAGATGCAAAAGAGGGAGCGGAAATTGAGACCAAGAAAAACAGAAGAGATGAAGAGAGACTCAGGGAGCAAGTAAAGACAGGAAGAATAGAGAGGATATGCAGAATTCACAATGTAAAAAGTGTTAACAAGCATGTGGGAGTTGCAACCATTGTGTATCCAGGAAGTTGTAGACTATATAGTAAACCACAGATATATTTTTAATACCTTCTTAGCTTATGATTTTGCTGTAGCCAATCTTTGATTTTACAAGTGTTTCAACAGTGCAATACAAATAACAAGAAATAAAGTTAAGATACTGTAAAGATGTTTACATTTGATCTTTATAAAATGACAGCTGTATAAAACAAAACCAAAAATGTCTACTTGTATTTGCACTTGATTGATTTAATGTGGAATTAAAAGTATGGTCACATTTCCTTTCGGTTATACATAACTCTGAAGTGCAGAAGTTGGTATGATACAAAACAGTACAAAACTGGTTCAGCAGGAAAGCAGCAAACAGCCAGACTTGGCTGGGTGTAGGAATGACAGGAAAGAGAAGAATGGGGGAAGGCTAAATTAAAAGCCACAGTGGATAACTGTGTAACCTATCATCAAAAAGTTTGAAGAATGATAGAGGCAACGTCCTCTGATAAATAGACTGCTTTTGACAGTGCAAGAAAGAAGTGCTGGGATGGAAAAAGTGAAGAGGCAGGAATGAGGTTGAAACTTGTGTATGGTATGCGCATGCCTCTGCTGTGTGTTTGTATCGAGTTCTGCTGACTGTGAATACCAATTTCTTTCAGTTTCTGTGTGAAGTTCATCAAGTGTGTCCACAAAAACTTTACAGCTCACTTGTGTATTTGACCTTGTCCATGACTGACAGTGGAGGGGCTTTTGTGCATCTGAGTATGCAAATATCTAAATAGCACTGGACAAAACATTATCCCTTTAGTTGTGTTTCTAAAGCACTCTGTATTGGTTAGGATTCTTTCTTTAAACACATCCCACTCATTACTCCATCAATATCCATCCTCAATCCCCCTCTTTGTATCTACTTCCCGCAAATAATCATTTTCTTCAGTTTTCACCAGATTTTCATTTTAATTTCACACATGAGTGAACAAACTTAAATGATGACCAGCCAATTCGCTTCTATGTGAGGGTTTGCACACACTGTCAGTAAGTAACATTTGCCTAATAATATGCAGTGGACAAAACAGAACCAAACAAAAATACAGAAAGAGAGGAAAGAAAAAAACCAAAATATACTATAAACATAAATATTGATAAAATGCAAGAGAACGAGATTGAAGCACCAAAGATTAGGTTAAGGAAGAAAACCTATTAAAATAGGTTTACAAATTATTTATATTAAGAATTATTTATTTCATACCACTTGTCCATTCTGAGGATTTTTGTGGGCGTAGGGAGGACCTCGAATGTGATTCCACATCTGTCCAGACGTCATTGCAAAAACCACACACTGTTACAGACATGCAGAAAACAACAAGGAAAAGCAAAAACAACTGTTGAGAGAGCTCAAGTCTGAGGTGAGGTTTAATGAGAATTTAAGATAAGTAAGGACATGAAATTAGGCAATTCTATTATTTGTGTAAATAAAAAAAACTCTAGGTTTAAATTCTAAACAATTTTCTATTTAAAATTCCATAAATTGTCCAGCAATTTTTAAAACACTACGGACTTTTCAGTACAAAACTTTTACCTTATGGCATTTTATTTTCAGTATGTTTCCCAATCATAAACATCTAAGTGTGGAGAGTACCAACAGGCTATTTCACTTTTGTATCCCAGATCAACTCCATTTCAAAATGAATAATGTTCGGACTTATAAAATCTGGATTTATGACTGAATTATATAATAAGTACAGAGTATTTAAAGTACCATTTGTGAGCTTTGATGGCTTACCACATCAGGAAGCACATGATAAGTTAAAACCCCTTTTTCAAAATTGAATGTTTTATTTGTGGGTACTGTCAGCATCTCAAAAACAAAACTAATTAATAAGTTTGACAAAAACAAGAAGTGATATGCGATATCAAAGATAAATGTGTCATTTGAAACAAATCCATCTGAAGCCCTTAAATTTTCATAAATTCTATTTTACTTTCTTTTAGACTATAGAATGAGGACTAATGTCTGGAAATTTATTTTTCTTCATAACTTGTATTCTTATCTTCATACTTATCCAGAAAAATCACAAAATAACATTCAATACTTTTTACAATCTATGAGAACTTTGTCTAAAGATGAGGTCAAACTATTATAAGGAACAGTATTATTACGCTTCATCATTTCTTCAATAAAGGTAATATTTTGCACAGTATACATTTAACTTTCTCTTGGGCATAAGAAGACTTTAAACCTGAAGCTAGTGTGTGTGTGGGTGCGCTCTATTATCATACCAATGCAGCCATGGCCCATCCAGTCTTGTTATATATGAATTCCAAGTTGTTTCTCCTGAGATACAATAAACCTCCAACCAGAGAAACCAACAGAGCCAAAGCAATAGTCCCAGAATAATTTGGAGGACGGAAAACACGGATCTAAGAGGAAGATAAGAGATTAACATATCAGTAAAATCAAAAAATAAAACAATAACTCAAATAGTGACAATTCAAAAAACAGAAAAGGTGACATGGAACCGAGTTTGTGAAATTAAAACATTTTGCTTACTGAGAAAAATCAAAACAGTGGCTCTGCGAAAGACATTAGATTATTTTAATAGATTATTTGTTTGCCGACTGCTAAATGAGAATTTAAAACATGTACTAAATGTTAAATGTTCACAATTCCATAGTAAAAAATGTTCAGCACAGGTTTTACTCTTGAAACCGTCAAGTTACTTCTAAAATTAATTCCAGTGATGTGGCATGAATGCATACATTATATAAAAAAAACTGAAATTCACAAAATACTTTTACTCAAATATAGAAAGTGCTATGTGGAGTAGATTGCTGTTTTATCATTTATATAAGGACAGGATCCTCTCATAGGTTACCCATTGTGAAACAAAAATAAAAAACAGAGCGAGATCTGGTTATAAATACAGCATCTAGGGTTTGGAGGTGCATTACTCTACACAGTATGGGTAACTATCTGTAAAGACACTGACAGTAATCAATACAGGTCCTTCTCAAAATATTAGCATATTGTGATAAAGTTCATTATTTTCCATAATGTCATGATGAAAATTTAACATTCATATATTTTAGATTAATTGCACACTAACTGAAATATTTCAGGTCTTTTATTGTCTTAATACAGATGATTTTGGCATACAGCTTATGAAAACCCAAAATTCCTATCTCACAAAATTAGCATATCATTAAAAGGGTCTCTAAACGAGCTATGAACCTAATCATCTGAATCAACGAGTTAACTCTAAACACCTGCAAAAGATTCCTCAGGCCTTTAAAACTCCCAGCCTGGTTCATCACTCAAAACCCCAATCATGGGTAAGACTGCCGACCTGACTGCTGTCCAGAAGGCCACTATTGACACCCTCAAGAAAGAGGGTAAGACACAGAAAGAAATTTCTGAACGAATAGGCTGTTCCCAGAGTGCTGTATCAAGGCACCTCAGTGGGAAGTCTGTGGGAAGGAAAAAGTGTGGCAGAAAACGCTGCACAACGAGAAGAGTTGACCAGACCCTGAGGAAGATTGTGGAGAAGGGCCGATTCCAGACCTTGGGGGACCTGCGGAAGCAGTGGACTGAGTCTGGAGTAGAAACATCCAGAGCCACCGTGCACAGGCGTGTGCAGGAAATGGCCTACAGGTGCCGCATTCCCCAGGTCAAGCCACTTTTGAACCAGAAACAGCGGCAGAAGCGCCTGACCTGGGCTACAGAGAAGCAGCACTGGACTGTTGCTCTGTGGTCCAAAGTACTTTTTTTGGATGAAAGCAAATTCTGCATGTCATTCGGAAATCAAGGTGCCAGAGTCTGGAGGAAGACTGGGGAGAAGGAAATGCCAAAATGCCAGAAGTCCAGTGTCAAGTACCCACAGTCAGTGATGGTCTGGGGTGCCGTGTCAGCTGCTGGTGTTGGTCCACTGTGTTTTATCAAGGGCAGGGTCAATGCAGCTAGCTATCAGGAGATTTTGGAGCACTTCATGCTTCCATCTGCTGAAAAGCTTTATGGAGATGAAGATTTCATTTTTCAGCACGACCTGGCACCTGCTCACAGTGCCAAAACCACTGGTAAATGGTTTACTGACCATGGTATCACTGTGCTCAATTGGCCTGCCAACTCTCCTGACCTGAACCCCATAGAGAATCTGTGGGATATTGTGAAGAGAACGTTGAGAGACTCAAGACCCAACACTCTGGATGAGCTAAAGGCCGCTATCGAAGCATCCTGGGCCTCCATAAGACCTCAGCAGTGCCACAGGCTGATTGCCTCCATGCCACGCCGCATTGAAGCAGTCATTTCTGCCAAAGGATTCCCGACCAAGTATTGACTGCATAACTGTACATGATTATTTGAAGGTTGACGTTTTTTGTATTAAAAACACTTTTCTTTTATTGGTCGGATGAAATATGCTAATTTTGTGAGATAGGAATTTTGGGTTTTCATGAGCTGTATGCCAAAATCATCCATATTAAGACAATAAAAGACCTGAAATATTTCAGTTAGTGTGCAATGAATCTAAAATATATGAATGTTAAATTTTCATCATGACATTATGGAAAATAATAAACTTGATCACAATATGCTAATATTTTGAGAAGGACCTGTATATAATTGATATGTTGCTGCTTTCTAGCTGACCTTTTCAAGGAAAGCTATTTTGAGCTTAACAATATCTAACAAATGTTAGACAACATAATCCTTTTCTAAAAAAAATAAATAAATAACGGTTCTGGGTAATAAACTGGCATACTTAGGTTTCGTGAGTTAATGGTAATGTTTCTTTAGCCGTATATGCAGAATAAAACATCCCATTTATTCTATAATTATAATCCTAAAGAAAGGGTTTAATAACACGATCTGAACGTTGTCTTACGATATAGATTTGAACAAGTTCCCCTAGTGAAACGTAGAAATTTGGATTTCCAAACTGAACCTACCATGAGAAAATAACAACAATGTTAACATTTACAGTTCCTAATTTATGCAATAACTTCAAAATAAAAATCAAATGTAGCAGTAGTTAGGTCTTTTAATATTTTACACTAAAGTGGCAGAATTGTGAAAGAAGTTCATCAACAGGCTGTCAGCAAGATGTTTGGGCAAAGTCTGCTAGTACATATCAAGCCTTTTTGACCATACACTAGGTTGTGTGCTATGCCATTACCCATCCTATATTTTTGACAGAAAGTGAAACCATTCCAACCAGATTATATTTTTATTCTTGATTATATTAATTTATTAAGTTATATTTAAGGAAGTGAAAAATATGCCTAAACCCTCTAATCTGAATGTAAATCCCTCTAAAATAAAACTCAGTCAAACGTTTTTTTGTAACCAGCACCAATAAATGAGATTGTGTTGGTTTCTGTGTATGTGGAGACCTAATTAAAAAGACACTTTAAAGCAATACAGACAGTATTGCTTTAAAATGTATTTTTAATTAGGCAACTATCAATGTAAACTTGAAGTAGATAGGGATCTTGTGAATTTACCATAGTTAATATTTAAAACTGTGGATCGCACGACTTTCATCCAGATTAGAGCATGGTTACTTGCAATTGCGAATATGCAATTTTAGTATAAGTAATTGATTAGGTTATACCTGAACATCTGTGCGATCAGCAATCCACTTGGCCAGCTGCTCCGAGGCGAAGCCGATCCTCTGCAGGTCAAACGTATCAGCCCTTTTAGGTTTTCCCTTTGCAGGGAAATGCATGAAAGTTGGAGCACTATTCATGTTCAACTGAAAAAGAAAGGAAATAAGCATCTGATATTAAAAAAACTAATTTGACAAAAATAGCTAACATAGCAAAAATAAAGCATTTAAATAAATGTACTGGTTGTAAAGTTCTTGACTACCGATCTTTGTTTTTTGTCAAACTGATCTTGGAATTGCTATTGCTTGGCATCTGTTATTAAAAGTCCAGTCATTTCCTCCTTAGCCCTAGTAAGAAGCTTCTGATTTTGACTGTGGTTCAGGAGCTGCCTAACACAATTAAATGTGACAGTTGTGGCCCATGTCCTGGATCTGTCTGTGTGTGATGGGTGTTGAAGCACTGACTTCTGCCACAGTCCACATCTTGTGAATTTCCTCCAAACTCTGAATCAGCTTTGCTGCATATTTTCCTCATCGCTGTGGATGTCCTTGCTGCATGAGCACCTTTTTGTATCACATTTCTACTTCCAGTAAACTTTCCAATAATATGCCTGGATTCAGCAATCTGAACCACCAGGTTCTTTAGCAATTAGCTTTTCCGGCTTATCCTCCAAGTGGAGGTTGTCAACGACTATCTGCTGGAACAACTGTTAAGTAAACAGTCTTCTGCCTTTCTTTAAGTGGTCTTACATAATGCTCTAATTTTCTGACAGATTGTATGATAGGTTTTCATAAGCTGTTAGAGAAACTTTTTTAAATTAACACAAATAAATGTCTGAAATATATTCCTCTGCATAATCAATCTGTATGAGTTTAACTCTTTAAGCAGGATTTCTGAAACTTAACTTTTCAATTATATTTTCCGATTTGTACCCGTATGTAGGCTTTAAGTTATGTAGCATACTGGACAAACTTCTCTTCAAGGTACTATTTACACAAACGTTTATAAACGCACCTTAAAAACTTGGGGCAAAAAAAAACAAAACCTACTATTCAATACATTCCTATTAATATAAACATTCAGTTTCAGGTGAAAACAATAGAAATTCAGGTAATTTTTCAAGTGAAGTTTTAAAGAATAAAATTAAATATGTAAAGACACACATATTTAAGAGCAGGAAGGAATATAAACAAAATGAAAAAACATGAAACACATGCACATGTCTGATTTAAACTGTAATAGAAACTCGTCTGTGTCAAAAAAAACTTGTTCATTTCAGAAAAAAAACAAAAGAAATCACAAAAAAACAAGACATTTTTAAAATGGAAAAGGGAAATAAAGGGTTCTTAAATAACGAGCAAAAAAAATAACCATGTCACAAAATTTCTCTGAATCTAAATCACTACAAGATATGGAAGAAAATATCAGTGTATTTAAGAAAAAAGTATTCTAAATGTTTAATATATAAAAAAAATGAAAGATCAAAAGCAAAATTTAGTTGTATGCCTCAAAAACAACACAAAGACAACTTTTGCCGTTTAAATGTTTTTAGGATGCAAAGAATTTAAACTGCTGACAAAACTGCCTACCTGCTGAAAGACATCAGCTCCTTCATCGTAGTCGACAACGGTGAAGAAGAGCTTGTTGGAAAATGCAGATGAATAACGCCAGGAGTTTGCCAGTACCTGGTATTCTTCATTTGCTTGTCTAGAAAACAAAAGGACAATTACAGATAAGTAAGTAATTCCTCACAATAGTTGGGGCAGCTGTTGGGATTAGAACTATGATCCTAAATGGCCGTTAGTGTGTTTCCAGGCTTCTTTTCAGTTTTGTCTGCAAGGAAATTTGTTTTGCAGCTATCACTATTCTATTTTAGGGGGAGCGGGTATTTTAGTGACAAAGGACCAGTACTGTTTCAGAAGCCAATACTGTCACAACCAGATGGAAAAAATGAGCCTTGTTTACAAACTGCTCAATTATTTTCCTGCTGCCTTTGAAAGCTTTTGTGGGAAACCGGTTTTGCTTTGTGTTTAAAGTTTTTTCTTACTATCAGGCTCCATGTTCTACAGAATAGACCATTTAGATTATTATCGGCCATGTCTACAGCTACCGCAAAAGGAAATGGGCACACAAGGACAGGATCAGAAAAGAGAAATATAAATGAGAAAAGATAAAGGAAGCAAGATAAAATTATTCATCTTTGGCAGCATTACTACACTGTGTATCAGAAATGCCTTTTTAACCTTTTAAAGCATGTATTGTTGTTAAACTTTCCTTTCTAAATGTATGTACTGTGTTCTTTCTTTTCAGTTTGGTAGTTTTTCATGATGACTTTGCTGAGTGGGAACTCGTCTGTCAGGAAATGTCATAAATTCGTGGTGTGATGTTATATTCTTTTAGCTGCTGATGATGTTAGGGTGGTCACTTTGAAGTGTCAATCATAATAAAAGTTAGAATACATGTAAGCAGAACTCTGGCTAGCAGTGTGAAGGACAACAGAATTCCTCTCCCCTTATAGTTGTATCTACAATTAAATTAGGTTTATTGACAAAATTCTAAAAAGTTCAAACTGTTTAAACCATTGAATAAATCTATTATTACAAGCACTTTATACAAATTCAATACTAAATTCTACTTTCAATGGCTACTGCAGTCTCAAAATTATTCAAGCCCATGGATAGAGTTTTAAAAATTCATGCATTTCAAAATCAGGTATGGTTTCAGGCACACCTGATGCAACAAGGGCTTCGTTAGTACAACCAGATGTGTTTGAGATATAATACCTTAAATAGCAATTTCAATAAGTCAAACAAATTGTCTTAAAACCTCAGAGGTGACACACAGTAACACAGACACACATACATAAACTAATGGTGACTGGAGACCATTGAGACTAGGCTAGGCTGTGGTGGGGATTACTTTCTGTTGCCCTTACTAGGGCTATCTCACCAGGCGGGATGGCAATGTGGCTCCCTTCCTTTAGTTATTTTGAGTCCAAGCTGCTGTAGTCTCTGATGCATCCCCTACAGGTCAGGGGTGGGGAGTGCGAGTTGTCCCTTCATCGGTTCTGGGTGAACAACATTTCTACCTGTGTCTCTTAGGCCTAGGGCTTGCTGCTTCCTGTGTTACGGTGTGGGCCTATCTGTGTCAGACATATGGATATCCTGTGGGGGTGCCTGGTCTGTCTGCCTGGTGCTGCTGAGCCATTCAGAGGTTAGGGTTACCTGCCATGTGCTGTTGTTAGAATGAGAAGGGTAAAAACCTTTGTACACTTGGCGCCTACCTACTCGGCACCACCAACTGACAAATCTGAACACACCCTACTCCACACATACACATACTACAAATGGCTGAAAGTCAAACAATTTCAAGTTTCTACTTCATAGTCATCAATGTAGTTAGGGTACCATGTTAATATGTGCTTTTTGTAGAGCAACATTTCCCTGACACATTCAGGCATCCATCTTCTCCATATGGTATGCTTGCAAATCCCAGACAGAACACGTGGAAATCAAAAAACAAAATATTCAGACCACTAATGAGACAGCTGTCGTACCACAGTATTAGTTTGTCATGTTTAGCTAGGTCTAAGGATTCAGAATTACAGCAAAGCATATGGAAAATGAACAACATTTCATTTGTGTTTTTTATGTGAAAAAGGGGTATGCAAAACAATAATGTTGGATCAGATATAAATACCTTATCGAGTTATGAAAAGTTTAGGATTAGGTTAAATGTATTGAGTCCACAAAGATAAAGAGCAGTGTCAATGCAAACCACATGGGCCACATTTAGGGGTCATCCACTGACAAGATGCAACTTATGTAAAGAAGGGTGTTTTTTTATATAGATATCTCTTTGATAAAAAAAAAAAGAAAAATGTTTTACAGCCTTGACCAAAATAGTGCCCCTCAATATTTTACATCTGTTTTGCATGAACGTTTTGCTATACTTCTGTACTCTAATGGAAGGGGTTTGTATCTTTGAGAGAAGCTATAAACTATGGCTGTAATTTATCTAAATATGCAGAAACATGGGAGGAGCAAACCCAAGTTGCATTTATAAACTGAAATTGAAATGTGAGCAATGTGGGCAAAGTACGTTTGCAGAGACAGACGATATTTTCTTGCTGGAGATATTTTTATGTGCAGTTTTACCTTTGTCTCTATATGGGCCATTAAAAATTCCTCTTTCACTTCACAATTTTGTTGACAACATCCAATGAGTGACAAATATAAAACAGAGAGAGAGAGAGAGAAAATATCCAGTGAGCGGCAGTTCTGTGGCCACAAATGCCTTGTTGATGCCAGAGGTCAGAGGAGAATGGCCAGACTGGTTCGAGCTAATAGAAAGGCAACCGTAACTCAAATAACCACTCGTTACAACCAAGACCTGCAGAAGAACATCTCTGAACGCACAACACGTCAAACTTTGAGGCGGATGGGCTACAGCAGCAGAAGACCACACCAGGTGCCACTCCTGTCAGCTAAGAACAGGAAACTGAGGCTACAATTCACACAGGCTCACCAAAATTGGACATTAGAAGATTGGAAAAACGTTGCCTGGTCTGATGAGTCTTGATTTCTGCTGTGACATTTGGATGTTAGGGTCAGAATTTGATGTTGGTGGTGGTGTAATGGTGTGCGGGATATTTTCTTGGCACACTTTGGGCCCCTTAGTACCAATTGAGCATTGTGTCAACGCCATGGCCTACCTGAGTGTTGTTGCTGACCATGTCCATCCCTTTATGACCACAGTGTACCCATCTTCTGATGGTTACTTTCAACAGGATAACGCGCCATGTCATAATGCACAAATCATCTCAGACTGGTTTCTTGAACATGCAAGGTGTACCTAATAAAGTGGCCGGTGAGTGCAGAGTCTGATTCAATGTTAGACAGTAAAAAAAGATGGATTTTTACAGTGTATGTAAATATCTGGTTTTAACTATATATGCAAGAAGTCAATTTATAATCTTCAATAGGGAAAAATATATATTTTAGTGTTAGTAACAATAGCGTACAAGCAAAACTAAACAATATTTAAGCTGCTATAACAATGCAGGTAATGCCTTTTTACATATAAATAGCTATTTTATAAATGTTTTAAATCTACAAACATGGAAAGAAGAATGCTTTAGGAAACAAGAATGTTTAACAACATGTAAGCCTGTTGTACCTTTCTGGAGAGAAGAGATGACATATGATGAATTATATGATTCATGATAAATACCTTATATAATCAAGAGACTGATGAGGCACAAGAGTGGCTGATTAGAGTGGGAAATCAGGTCAAAATGGACAAGAACAGTGCTGATTTCATAAACTAGTTTAATGTCTCCTTGGAGACGCAACTATGGTCAAATATAATGTATACACTAAATAGCCAGATTGTGCTTAGCAAGTTTGCTTTACAAAAACACACAAATATACATAATACTCCTGAAAAGAAGATAAATTCTCTGTGTTTGTCATGTTCACTCAACCTGAGCTAGATATCCTAACAGCAAAACAGTCAGGTTTAGTGGCAAAGGTGGATTTATCACAGATGACTAAACAGGAGCATTACTGCAGGGTGGACTGCAGAGCAATATTTTTTTGTTTCAAAGTAGTTAAAGATCTTCATTTTAAAGAAGCTTCAAAAGTAACTAACTGAAAGCCTTTAAGCTTTATCCTTAATTAAAGCTTAAAATTATAATTTTTATTTGCATAACAAACAAATAGATTGGGAACACTGCACACTACTCTCATTTATAAACATGAACTCCTCTTCTACATTAGGCAAAACCTCTGTTGGTGTCAAACCTTTTTATCACCATAGTATTAAAAAATTCCCATACTATGATTTCTGAGCCACTTTGGCTTAAAGCGAGCATTTGGGGGTCATCAAACAAACTCTCTGTGGACCCTAGGTGCAAAAGAAACAATCTGGTTTCTTCAGTCCACAAACGTTTGCACAATTTTTCTTTGGACTGTCAATGTGTTCTTTAGCAAATTGTTCCTTTTTAAGCAAATGTTTCAATTTTTTTCTTTTAACGACAGGACTTTGCAGGGGCTTCTTCTTGATAGTTTGGCTTGAAAAAAGCATCCTATAATTAATACAGTACTTGCAGGTTCTTTGACCACTCTGTGACTGATCAGTGTTTGACTCTTATTCCACATCTTTTAGGTTTTGTCTGCCATTTTAAAGCATTTGAGATTTTTCATTGAACCTGTAATATTCTATAGCTCTTTATGTCCTTTTTTTTACTTTCCAATACCTTTTTATTCTACCTACACTTCTCCTCTGAACTAAGTCTGCAATGACACATTTTACTTGGCTTTTCAGAGAGGAATGCTTGACAGAATGAACTACTTCACTGATTGAACTCCACACTGCTGTTATTTTGAAAATGCTCCTTTCAAGTAATGATCCGGGAGAACTGAAACAGCAGCATGCATGTCATGACTTTTGGGCTCGTTGGTTTTCCATCTAAAACAGTCAGATTGGTTAGTGCTGTTTTATTTCCCCTTGTTTTATCTCCATTAAACATTGGGCTTTATGTATTATTTTTTTGCCGTCATATATAACCATTGTAACCTCTTACTTGAATCTGATCTCTGGTTTTTAAACTTCACTGTACTGGTTTCATTGGCTTTAACAAACTAAACATATCTGTATGTTTTCATTTTTATTACATTTTTCCTTTTGGTCCCTTCATTCATTTATTATCCTGTGGTCTGTCATATCCACGGTGTTTCTCCACTAAAGACAGCTACGGTTCCGATAGTGATTCCATGTTTGACGTTAAATGCATCAACAAACACTACAACACTGCTTAATGCAACAAATATTGACACAGTTTACCCAGTGTTGTGTTGGAGAGCACCAGGATTTTTAGTTTATCTATATACTGGGGCTCTATTATTTCAGTGATGAGACAAACATGGATGGAATGTTAGAATTTGACAAATAAAACTGAATCTACTGTATAATGCAAAATAAAGTAGTCTTTGTGAATTAGTCCAACAGCTATGGGTTTTCTACTTGCTTTCGAATAAAAAAAAAAAAAAAAAAAAAGTCAGACCCCATAGGCTGCTTCCCCTCCCCAACTGTTTGATGTGACATGTTTAATGCTTAACCAGCAGCCATGCGGCAGAGACTTGCGCTGAAAGCTCCCGTAGTACTTGTTATGTATTACAACATTAAAGGCAATGTGCCGAGTTTATGAAGCAGGAGAACAACTCTGTTAGCTTTTTCTGCATGTTTCACTGCCCCACTGTGCAAACACAAGCTGTGCATTATCTGAACACTTTTTAAAACAGGAACAGTGCCCTGATCATCCCTGGTAAGTAAGTGAATGGAACACAATCAAATCACCTATGTTATACTGATTAAATATAGAAGAAAATTGAAGTTTAGATCCAAAAAGTATTTATTTAAAAAAAAAAGGACAATTTATTTATTCTTACCTTGTGCAAGAGTCTTTTCACATGGAAATTTAAAAGAAATGACACAATTTGGAACACACTATTTATTAAACTTACTTGAATCTCAAGACAACTGTGAAATAAAATAATCTACAATGACAAGATGAATATACTGTATACTTTCTATGTCCTTAGAATTTATTTGGGGGGGGATTTGGAAAAAAAAGTTGTACTTAATGGGTCTTCTGCAACTCTCATTCTATTTTATTAAGTTTCGGCTGTAAAAAATGAAAAAGGTATGAAAGGGTTTACATGTGTATAGCTGCCAACTCCGCACCATCAGGAAGGATGTTTTCAATGGGAGAACTGAGGTTTATAGACAACCTTCAAGTCAAGCTTTCATCCTGGAGATGCTGTTTTTTTCTTTCAGAAAAAATACCAAATCAGCAGTAGTCTTAAAAATAGTTGCTCACATTAACTGTTGGATTAGAAACCCATTTTAAAATCAAGTTCATATCAGTAAAGACATTTTCACATAGATTTAGAATTTTGTTCAGAACCACCTAAATGATGTGAGAATCATCACTCATAAGCACTGTTTATATAAAGGTGAAATTGTATATATTATGAATGGCTATTCCCATTTCTTCTTCTAAGCACACATTGAAATGCCTTTTCCTAGTACAAACACATACTCTCTAGTGTGTGTGACTGAGTGATTTTCTCTGATTAGATATTATACATGTTATTGAATGCTGTAATTAGGATGAATTTTAGCATTGGAATTGTATAACCAGCAGACACAGAGCACAGATCCCAATGAATTATGTGAGGAAAATAATTGAATAATTCCATTATGGCAGTGGTTAACTGAAGCTGCTTTAAAGACGTTGGACAGCTGCAGAGCTTTCTCAGCTCCAAGAACGGTCCATTGTGCTGAAATTAAATTCTTACCACTCATAGCACTTTCACTGGTTGATGCAGAAAAGAGCACAATAGTTTTCCACTCAAATCTGTAGTCTTCTTTTTTCAGATTATATGAAATCCCCTATTAAGGCATAGGTTGTATGAGAGCTTAACATTCTACGTATTTTAGGTCAACTGGTGATTCTAAATCATTGGAATGAGTGTGTATTGCTATCTGTGCCTTTAAGTTAGCCCAGTGAGTGAAAGTCCACCAACTCATAATAAACAGGAAAAAGGGAGATTTGAAAGCAGGTAAGGTAATATATTTAAATCAAAGATAAAACCTAGAGACTGTCATATATTGCATATTTCAAGTGTTTTAAAGTCTCTGTGTAAGTGTTATAGAAATTTTTAGTGCCTTGCTTGATTTGCTCTTTGATACTCTACAGGAACTGACAAAAGTAATAGAACCCCTCAGTGTTGTTCCATTCTTCTCTTATTTAGTCTTAGAGTAATGGTTTCTCAGACATCTCCTTGCACCTGTGTGAGATAATATGTATGCCACACTGTTAAGATTATGTCTGGGACCTCATCTCTCTGGGTCTCATGAGAGTTACATGGAAAACTGTTGTAGCTTATAAGGAGAACCTTTGCTTTGTCTAGTCAGAATGATTTGGCAGCACTACTGAGCACATCTCCAATGCTGTAAAATCCTTCTCTCTTGCGAGATTAAAATAAAGCTGATTCTGAGTGACAATCATCAGTCTCTGGATACGAATTTTTCTACAACAGTATGTAAGTGGGTAAAACTTTGTCTCAATGGCCTTATTTTGTGGTATTTATTTATTCACCTTTGGCAGTGTGACTAGCTGGAGACTTTTTGTTAAAAATGTCAGTGTAACCCACAGGTTAATGTTACATAAGGCCACTTGCTGCAGTATCTATGGCATACATGATTTTACGAATTTACCATATGTGCAAAATTAGTATGTCAAATATCAGCAGATTTCCAGCACAGCTGTAGGTATGTGTGAAACACTTGAAAATGTACAGTATTCACTGTTCAAGAAAGCAACAGCCGCTACAATAAGGGATTTGACAGTTGTTTCTGGCGTTGCCTCCACTTTTGTACGTGCATACCTGCAAACAGAACACTGCCTTTGAGGCTGCAGAGCGGTGAACATGACGATAACAGAGTAGTTCCTGGGTGGGGCCTTGACGAAACGGCGGAACTTGTCCCCATTCATCCGGATGACAGACCGCCGAGAAGACCACTCCATCATCTGTTCAACCTTTTCAGACAGCAGGTTCTAAACACAGAAAAAGCACACAAACAATACTTTTAGTTAAGATTCCCACATACTGTATGTGCAGTTGGGTAGGTACAAGGTGTACAATGAGCAAAGCTCAGCTCACAAGTCAAGTCTATACACGATTCTATAATTTTACTAGTAAGATGAGCTGCAATTTTAGCAATATTTTGAGACAAACAAAAAAGTGTCCCTTTTTTGCTCATTTGTGGTGTTGTTTTGGCACGTTTTACTAATTAAACCGTTTTAAGTAGATCTGCACAATATACTGAATCGCAAATAGTTATTCCAATAACAGCGTGTGCGGTATTGCAATCACAGAGGACTACTATGATACAATATTTTATAGGCTATAGTATTTCAGCCACCAATTCGTTTGACACTCAATTCCATTTTCTTGATCACAATGTCCCCACCATTCCTTGTGAGTTTTGACATCTCAGCTATTAAAAATATATATCAAGCATTGGCATCAAGAGCAGTAAAAGTCTACACAACAGGCCAAATATATTACTGGCATTAAAACTGCCATCACTTGAACTATAACATCCAACCATATATTGCATCCAACCAGTATTTAATGGTAATACTCCATAGTATTGATGTAGCACTCCCAAATGAAAGCAACTTCAAGAAGGAACATGAGAAGCTTATGAAATACTAAGGGCTGCCGCTGAATCAATTCCACCCATCTTGGAAAAGAGTTCAACATCAGAGTTGGAATACAACTCTGCAGATAAACAACTTACAGCAAACATGTAAACAAAGACTCATGCTACAGATTTGGAAGAGGAAATACTTGAGGGATAAATTCATGTACTGCTCCTTGGGTTCAGTGTCCTTATACAGTCTACATCTCCAAATCTGAATGATGCAGCCAGTGCTGGTTCTCGAGAGAAGCCTGTTCAGATACAGCCAACATGCTCTTTTCCACTTTGTGGGCTGAAGAGTGATGAAATAGTCAGATCTGTGATGAAACACTTGTTTTTCAACCTCTTTTGATAAAACTGTACCTTTAGAAACAGGAGGCACACATTGGGTTTAAACTACAAAAGTAGACAATGTTTTTGAATGAGACAGAGCTATACCTGTGCTCTTTTTATGCCTTCTTAATTAGACCTTGTATCTTAACATTATGTTTTGCATACAGTGTCACCTCAGAGTAAAGGCTTGCATGACATGCTTCATTCACCGCTTCTTTACTCAGCTGCTATCAACTAACACACAAATATAAGCCTAAATCTACATAAGAAGAGTTTAATGGAAGGTAAAACAATAATACCTTTATAGATTTTTGTTGCATCAAATCACCTAAGAAAAAAGTATATCAGCTTCTGCTTTTGCTCACACGTTTTTAGTATTGGTTCAAGCGGACAGTAGTTAAATAATTCAGCAATGTGCCTCCATTCGACTGCTTATCGAACACTCTTACTTTCAAACAGGTCAACAGCAGGCACCAGGCCTTAAGAGTTGCTGAAGGGAAGTGTACACTAAATCTCTTCAGGAAACTGCCTGGAGACCAGATCAACTCAGGCAAACTATAAAGCTGAAGGAGAATTTGGAACAAAGGAAGGCAGAAAATAGAAAATAGAAGTAAAACAGCATGATGTGTTTTTTGGGTCTTTTGGATAACGTGCACTCCTATTAGCCATCTTTAAAACAAGGGAGTAGATTCTGAAGAGGTCAGTATGTAAGAGTGCAACTCAAAACCCTACACACCAGAGTCCACATCCAGGTGAATTACAAAGAACTCTGTAAATTTTTGCTTTTCTGCCTTTAATTTATCTACCTCGTTTTTGCCTTCATGCCTTTTGCCTTACAGGGGGACCCGTCAGTCCTGAACACCAATCCTACAGATCCTAATGATGTGCTGTCTCACTTGTGTTTTCTCTCTCATACACACACTTTATACACATACCTTTTCTCACAAACAAAGAGCAAAAAACAGTCAGTCAGTCATTTTCTACCGCTTATTCCATAGTGGGTCGCGGGGAAAAAACATTAAAAAAATAAAATAAAATACCAAATGATGTTAAATGTCTAGTAAAACAATGTTGCACACCATAAATAAACAAAAAGGCCACTTGTCAATACTACTAAAATACAAGCTTTAAAAAGTCAGTGGAAACAGAAATAAATTAAACAGTTTATAGTAAAAAGACCATCAAGTCTAAAACAGATGCCTTAATCCATTTCATAAACTGAAGACAAACTTAGGTGCAAGCACCCCACTGTTTCCTGAAAGTAAACTCAATCTTAGAGTGAATTTGAAGTGAACTTACCATATTTTACTGCATTGTTCTAAGAGGGCATCAATAGTTTAGTGGCAAATTATCTCTAGATTTAACTAAAGTCAAAGGAAATGAGGTTTGATACGCACGTTTAAAAGGTGAGGTATTTTACTTGAAGGCTAAAGTTGCCAAGTAAGGAGTGGAAGGAAGTTTTTAACATTCTGTTAGAATCTAATTTTGACCAAACAATTTCAGTTTTAGACAACAGACGCCATGCAGTAACTGCATAGTAACGACTACAATGTCAACAACAAATCCTTCGACAGAAAAAAAAATGGCTGAAGTGCAGATGTACAAACAAAACTCGGTACGGAACCAACTTTATAAATAAAACCAAAATCAAGATAAAATGTGAAAAAAAAAAAAACGTACAATTAGGCACTACACTATTTCAAAGAAACGTAACTGACATTAACTGTTGATTTATCTACCGAAGCTAATAAACATAATTTTTTGGGTACTGAAAAGTTATTAAGAGCACTACCTAGAGATCTCTTCAGCTCAGTCATATAATGTTAACAAAATGCATGTGGACTCATGTAGTCCACACATGGGAGGACTTGACCTTGGAAAATTAAGTAAAAATGTTTAGCTAATGAACTTTGACATACTTGTAATGTCTGAAGAGAAGTCCACAGCTATAGCCATTAATGTGCTTCTGCACACCAAACAGCTGGAGGAGATTAGCAGCGTCCTTCAAGTCCCAATCCTACTAAATCAGCACCTCATGGTACAAGTTCGTCTAAACATGCTGCGATCTACTTGTGTCTGTGTCAGACCTTAGGCAATCACAAATAACTAACTTAGTTTAGTAATTCCAACTTTTGTTATTGCAGAAACATTTAAGCTAATCTTATTGAATTGGTTGTTTTATTAAATATTTAAACTGAAGGGGGATGGGCCAGCCAGTTGGTTCAAGTTAATGCATTTGTGTTCTGATCACAGTATTTGATATTGGAAGTCACTGATGAAGCTCAATGACTTCTGTGATTATGTCAGTCACATGCCTAGGGAGAAGTGTGTCCATGTTTCATACAGACAGTTTTTAACAATCACTTTGTATGCACATCCTGCAAAACTATCACAGCTAAGGCTAATGATTTCAGTGATCTAATTTAGGCTTATGGTGAGGGAGGCTGCAGCTGTGTCGCTGTCTGTGTCATGTGACCTGCTCTGCCAGTTACGCCTAGGTAAACACACACAGCTCTAGGCATAAAAGAGGGAGCTGCGCTTAGTGCAGACTAAACACAATCACTCAACTATACGACTTAAAAACCAAATCCCTAAGTTTATGAAGCAGGACAACATTTTATGTAAGTTTTGTCCACACAATTAACTAGAACCAAACTGAAATTTGTTACTGGCTAAATTATGAATGCGACATCAAAATAAAGAGTAAGGATGGTAACATTAGCCTAGCACTTCAGCAAGCTGCTCTGCATTAATACACTGTCAGAAGGAGCAAGGCGAAGTTTTTATTCAATTCAGTTTTTTTATATAGCGCCAATTCACAACACAAGTCATCTCAGGACACTTTACAAAGTAAATTCAGTCGAATCAAACAGATTTCAAGTTAGGTACATACATTCCAATTAAATACATTCCAATTAAACAGTGGAGAGGAAAACTCCCTTTTAAAAGTAAGAAACCTCCACCAGAACCAGGCTCATCTACCACAACCAACTGGGGTTTTGAGAGAACAGAGCAGAGACAAAGAAAGAACACAGAATCACTGATCCAGGAGTACTTTCTATAGAATAAAAGCAAGACATTAATGGTTTTAGCTCCTTTAGTGGCTTTATCTAGCAGAAATAGGCAGCTAGGCAGATGAACTCAGCCAGTTTTCAAGTCTAGAGTATGAAAGAGACCACATACAGTTAGTCACAGTAGAAGCTCAGCCAGTAGCTATGTCTAGGAGAGACAAGGTTATACACTGAAAGACAGGGCCAAATGTATCATCTGTAAAAGGTGAGCATTAAGTTGTTGGCAGCAGCAGCTTGGCCGATGTCACGCTCTAGGAAGGAACTAAACACACAGCCATGTCAGACATAGCTTCTAGAAAGAGAAAAAACAGAGAGAACATGGAGTTAAAAGCTGAAATAACAACAAGTAACACAAAATTGGAGAGTAGTATAAGAATGTAGCAGAGAGTGTGAAAGTGGTCATTATGTCCTCCAGCAGTCTAAGCCTATAAAAGCATTACTAGATATAGCTCAGGATAACATAAGCCACTCTAACTATATCAATTTTATCAAACTTTATTTTTAAATCTCTTTTTATACAGCCATGTGTAACACAAAGTGTTTTACAGAGGAAACAAATAAAATGAAACAAAATGTTTTAGGTGACATGTCAGAACATTATTCCAGTGTCTGAATCAACTCATGTTAGAGCAGCAGAAACACTGCTCGTCTTTAATGAAGCATCAGACTATGACCCACAATTAGCCAACGTCTATTCTTGAATGACTTGGATTGTCATCGGAAGGAAAAACAATCCTGATCCCTGTTATTAGACCATTTTAAAAGGAAATCCACAAGGTTTTTTTTTAATGAACCTAAGTATTTTCAACACATTTAGGTGAGTCCCGAACAGAGATTTTGGGAAATGCCTTGAGATAAACAGACTCCTTCGCATCACTATAATTGCTCCCTGCATTACGTAACTGCACACACACTCCAAACAATCTAGAACCATCAAAAAACATTCATTTCCTACCCTACTGAGGGCATTAAAATGAGTCACATCTAATCCAGGTGTGTGTTTAGTGTGCTTTTTATGTCTGTGTGTAAGGATGCCAGAGTGAGTAAGATGCACAAATGCTCTGCAGATACCCTGCATTATCCCTCTGGGTCTGTGTTAGTCACTCTATGGATGTCATAACCTCTCTGTAACACACACACATATATTGAAGGTAAATTTCTAGGAGGCAAAATGCATCAACAGCACTTAACTGCCGTTGACATTTCTCAACAGTTCCCTATTTGTTCTTTTTTCTTGTATTTATTTCCTCTTTTATTGTCCATAATAATTTCTTATAAAATCAACTATTACCAAAGTATTCTCTATAATTGCTTGGGGACCTATAATCTTTCTCAGAAACCTTCTCATATTTATGTTAATATCAAGAGAGTATAATGGGTTGATTACTTACAATTGTGTCAAAATACAAAAATGTGGTAACATTTGTACAAAAAAACAATAAACATTGTCAGATGCTAAGTATTTCAAGCAACAACAGTAGAAAAATGTTCAATGAAATAAGAGTGACCAAAAGAGGGAAAAAAAAGACAATACAAGAGAAAACAGATAAGAGCAATACAAGCAGAGAGAGAAGAGTAAATTGGGAAGAGAGAAAAATGGTAGCCAGGAGGAGGATGATGATACATTAGATGTAAGGCAACTGATTCTTTCACTGATGAGTACACTGCAGGAGGTCATGGAGGGCATGTCGAAGGACAGCCATTTCATTAGCCATCCTCTTACACAATCATAAAGTCACTGTGCCATGCATAAACATATTTTTCCTCACTACTGCTCTTTATTGGATTCTTAAAGTTGGAAATAAAAACATTTTTAACAATATCACATAATAGTTTGTTAAACTAATGCAGGTAAGATTTGTCAACATACTTTGTTTTCCCATCTGAAACAGCAACATCAATTTCTAACAGACTAACTAAGAAGCACCAACACCACCAAACTTTGCGCCTGGAAAAAGAGTCAAGAATGTGCCAAAATGGACTTCTTCGTGACAACATTAAAGAGAAGGCTATAAGACAATGGATTCTGTACTTGTTGCGGCCCATTATTATGCTTAGGAAGTGGGTAAAACGTATGCTGTGGCCTTTAATAGGCATCAATAGGTAAACTGAGACATGGCGTCAACACTTTTAGAAAGCCAAGGCTCTTACTGGGTGTAAACTCAGAATAATTTGCATCGGCACTGAGACTGAGCACTGCACATGAACAAGACATATTGCATGATGCAAAATATCAAGTATCAATTTTATATGAAATCACCATGCTATAATATGTTGTGATATTTAAATGGAAGAGTGTTTCATGACAAAAACAAATCGAGATCTGACAGACTTCAATCAACAATAGTTTTAAACAAAAGTAACCATCAAACACATTATAAAACTACTACTACAGATTGTAGTAGTAGTTTTTTTGTACTGTAGTCTACAGTACAAACTACCACTGCAGTAGTTACATAAGCAGAAAAACTATACCATTAACATGTAGACAATAGTTGCATTTAACAATGTTTGGAAACATTAATGCAGTTTTTTTATGCTCCCATGAAGCAGTAGAATAGCTCCTGAAACAGTAAAATCCCAATCATAATACAAGTTGTTATCATTTATTCAGTTTACAACATAATCAATTTAAATGTTTCTTTATCCCAATGATTTCCCTATAGTAAAGGAAAACTGCAAGGTGCTACCAAGTCCTACTAGAAAATCACTAAATATGTTCAGATGATCTGATGTCATAAACTGCTGTTAGTCTTACATTCATAATAATGCTGATGGTGAACACTATTCCACTTGCATAACGTTTGTACAGTTTACCTAACTTTTCTTTAAAATTGAAGTATTCATGAATTACTCCGATATTAGCACTGACCATTGTCACATTCGGCAGAGGAAGGCCAGTTTCAGACATGAACAGGACTACATTAACAATTGAATAGATACGGCATTCACTAATTAGGAATAAAGGTGTAAAGTCTGAGAAGACGATCCTGCTCAAAACAAATGAGGAAAAAAACTTCCCATGGGGTTTCTTGTAGATCATGGATGATGACAACCAGCCAGGGATTTGAACTGCAAGCTTTCTAAAAAAAAAAAAAAAAAAAATACAATGGTATTTGTCCTATAAGCAATCCTTTCCTCTGGGCGGTTTTAACACAAGTCTATTGTAAATGAATGGGTCTTGACTTTGGCTGTCAGCCTCCTATATAGTTTCCTCCAATCCCCTCTCTCAAAGGGGGGATTACTGGAAATTGGTTTCATTTAACAAGGAACAAAAACTTGTCTCTCACATAAAAGTGCATAAAGGCCAGAAGACAGATAAACACACGCGTACACCAACGTCTCATAAAGAAAACAAAAATAACATTAAATGTAGTTAATTATGTTATGCACAGCCTCCTTATGTTTTCAGGACTTTCAGTATTGTGTTAAACCATAAACATACAGGTCCTTCTCAAAATATTAGCATATTGTGATAAAGTTCATTATTTTCCATAATGTCATGATGAAAATTTAACATTCATATATTTTAGATTCATTGCACACTAACTGAAATATTTCAGGTCTTTTATTGTCTTAATACAGATGATTGTGGCATACAGCTCATGAAAACCCAAAATTCCTATCTCACAAAATTAGCAGGGCCTGCAATTTGCAGCAGGATTGCGGGTATTGCGCATTACATTTTTGATTCCCGCAAATATAGGTCTTATAATGCGGGACATTCCCGCATGGAATCAGCTAAATGTAAGGACGTGGACGTTTGCACCACCGTCACTTGGCGCGCACGCCTGGCCCGACTGGGACAAATCGAATGTTACATCAGCTGAAGGGGAACCCGCTCCCAAAAAAACACCTCAAGAAAAACTCACGGCTGGAGGCAGCGCCGAAGCCAGTGATGTCGGGAGTGACCCAAAACTTCTGGATTCTCATACAGGTAGCGCTGGTAACTTTATGAAGCCGTCCAAAGACAAGTTTCAGGCTGACTGGCTCCAAATATATCCATGGCTTGAACATAATAATGGTGAAATGAACTGCTCTATTTGTAAAATGTGCGGTGCTGTGCCTTTTACGAGCCAGTGCTATAAAACATCAACTTTGCACCACCACTCAGATGCCGTTTCTCATACAGCTGCAGTGAAAAGAAAACACGAGGCAGATTCAGCAAAAATCGTGATGGCTAAAGCTATTGAAGAAGCGCAGTCACAGTGTGACGAGGAAACAAAAGGGCTTCTAAAAACTGCTTACTTTATTGCCGAAAACGAATTACAGGTGAAGAAGTTTGAGCAGGATTTGAGATCAGTTTTTGTGTTTTTCAGTAACTCTGCTATCAAAAGCAACAAGCTGCATGAATTGCAGAAACAACTAGATGAACCCCATCTGAAGTTCACTCAGCCACATACAGTGAGGTGGTTGTCAATTCACAGTGCTGTTTCAGTTGTGTGCAAATCATTGAAATCCCTGAGAGATGTACTGGAGCACATGGCCTTTGATGCTCAGGATGCTGACAAAGCCAAAGGTCTATTGATAGCTGTCAGACAATTTAACTTTGTGGCCCTTTGTCACGTGATGAAGGATATACTGATGCATGTGGTCCTTCTCTCAAAACATTTTCAAAGAGAAGATCTGGACTTTTCCATAGCCCAGCCAATGGTTGAAAGTACCAAAGCAGCACTGAGAGAACTAATAGTCCACCCTGGACCTTCAGAAGCAGGATTCTTCAGGTCTCTACAGGGTAACAAGTTTAAAGGAGACAAAGTTTTTGACTGTCACACTCAAAAACCAGCCTTTGATGACATGAAGAGTAGGTATGTTGGATCCTTGATAAAATAAATTGACAGAAGATTTCCCTCTGACACACTGGATATTTTGTCATGGTTCACAGTTCTGGAGCCAAAAAACACCATTGTGGCAAAACAGTCTGATAATTTTTCTCACTATGGTGCAGATAAACTTGACAACCTACTGGCACACTTCTCAAGTATTGTAAATGCAACGGATGCTCGGGTCGAGTTTGCATTGCTGAAGCAAATTATGGTTTCCAGTGACCGTTATGCCTCATTTTCCTTTCAAGAGTTTGCAGAGGCTGTCCTGAGTAAACATAGTGGTGTATTCACTGAAATGGAGAAGCTAATTAAGATAGCGCTGGTCATACCAATTGCAAGTGTCTTGCGAAAGTGGAATCAGCACACAAAACAGGATAAAAACAAGATTCAGAAATTCACTTAATAACACAAACCTCACCAATCTGATGATGATTTCAGAACTTGGTCCACCCCAAGAGCAGTTTGATTTTAAAAGAGCTATAATCAAATGGAAAGAGATGATGCAGAGAAGACAGAGAACAGAGAGGACAGAGGATCGAGCAGAGCCTGGAGGAATGAGCCACCAAAAAGAATCATTACACTGATTTAGCTGATGAACAAAAAAGTTGGAGCAATGTGTATAGTTGGATAGGTTATGATGCCAAGTCACCAAAGTCTGTTTCTGCAGCTTAGATTTTTGAAATATTTTGTTTTTTCTGGAAAGAGAGAGCCCATGGAAAGAAGAGAGAATGGAAACCGATTAGAAGGAGGCAACAAAAGGATGAAAGATGCAACTCAAAGTGGAAGAAAATAAAACAAATTACAACAAATGTAAATAGTTCCGATAATCTCCGAAGCCCCTAAGCAGCTAAGCCAGAAGTCATGAGAGAAATTTTATTTCAACAAAGTTGTTACAATGAAGAGAAATGCAGACAGAAGTACAAAAACAGGAAAAGAGTACAGAATGTAGACAAAAGATAAGAGACAGCCACAGATGAAGCTATGATGATAAGTAAAGAAGATTAAAAAGGGACAGTTAGAATAGTATCGTTGTGAGGTAAGACTAAACAATGTTAAGATCTAAAGTTAACCTCACAAGCAGTTGAATGGATAGTTTCCATGCTTAAAATATTTTTCTTCCTTTACCTCCTGTCTAAAGAGATGGGAAAGAGATGAATAAAGCTGAAGAGGGAACAGCGTGGAGACAAGAGAGAGCCACCTAAGATGACATCTCAGAAAGGAGAAAGTGACAAATTAAAGCTGCAAATTAATCTGAGGTATGAGTAGGACATTTTGTCAGGGTCATAGGTTACATCCCCCCGAAAGTGTATAAATCCCCCCATTGCAAAGCTTGTAGGGGGGGAATTCCCCCCTGTTTTAAAAAGTGAATTTCAGGCCCTGTCTAGAGGTATGCTGATTATTGCCTAAGTTGGTTCCAAGACTAACTTAACTTCACTTCCAGATTCTTCAAGATAATTCTTGGTTCTCAAACATAAATAACATTGCATGGTAATGTTGCATCACTCCTTTTGGTCATTATTTCCAATCATCTTTAATCAACTGGTTTATATTGCACATAGCCCATTAGTCTTCCCTATTCTTTAACTGCTTGGTAGTTAGTTGAATTGTTTTAGCATAGTAAAGAGTTTGTTGATTGAAATATGTTTAACTTTGAGTTGACTTATTTTTGTTAATAAATTCTTGTATTTTAAGAAATTGTGTGAATTCATTCCATGTGTGTGCAGAGTTTTGCTGTTCAATAATGTCAGAGCTCGTCTCACACCTTTCTATTTTGTACTAATGCCACCGCCTTACTGGGCTGGTATTCACAGGACAACCCTTAACAGACCGAAATATTATTTGATAAAATATTAATATTAAATAATATCCTCAGATTCATAATCCCAACATTATTAAGGGTGCTATTTTAAGAAAATACCTGAAAATGTTATTTGCACTTTAAATATTAACAATGTCGAAATCCTGTCAGTTTTGTAATGGCCATGTAAATGCAAAAAATAAAGCTTGAAACAAATTGCAACTTTGACCATGCATTTTTGAAAAAGGTGCCACAAAGTCTGAAATTTTAGACAACAATCATGTGAAAACATTGCAAAATCCTGGAAGAACTATACATTGTTTGCCCTATTTGATATTTTTGGAAACTAGCCTAGATTTGAAAAACTGCTAGGTTCATTATCTTCAGGGAAAATGCAATTCACTGTTTTCTAGGTGCAATAACTCTGTTGTTTTTATTTTGAAATTGACCAAATAATCGTGATTATGTTTTCCATTATCGAGCAGTGTCCAGGATAGATGCCCTGTTTAGTCTAAGTCCAGAGTCTACGGACCACCTCATACCAAAGGAACAAAGGAGCAGCAAAGAGGGTCAAAAGTCCACAAAGAAACAAAAAAATAATAATAATTAAAATTAATGAATCAATTTACTCATGCATACTGACATACATTGAAATCCTTAGGAAAACAATCTTTCTGAAAAAGGTAGCAAGGGAAAAGTCAATGTAGGGCAATTTAAACAGGCCATACAGCATTTAAACACTCACACCATGAGTGATAGTGTATTATTTCCCTCTCACAGTGAATCAAACTAACAAGGTTTCATACTGTCAAGTCTGCATCTGTCAGCTCATAATCTGCGATGCCCAGAAATATCAAGAGTTGTCACTTAAGGGAATAGGAGAGGATTTGTCAGCTTAACTGTCAAATAACAATTATTTGAAATAAATTCATTTTTTTCCTGCCTTTGTCTGAGCGTCTTTACGTCAGTCATTCTCCGCTGATTTAATTTAATATCTTTTGCCCATTAGTGCCAACAGTCGTCTTTCTCTGTAATGCTGGCAGACTATCTAAAATATGTCTTGCTTACAGATAACCGCTTCTCTCTAAACCTCCAAGGAAAAAAAGGACATTTAAAAATTTCTGTCCTTTCCTCTCCTCAAAGCACCTGACCAAATATTTCGTGCTTGTTGTAATAGGGAGCCAGGAGTTCCGTTAACATAACTTTTAAATTTCTTTGCCGTGAATTGGGGATGGGGTTGGTTCCTCACTAATCACTTTAGAGACACCTGCGAAATTCCTTTCAATCCAATTAAATTTAAAGTGAAAACAGGATTAAACCACAGTTCAGCACAGTCAATATGACATGACTAGTGAATGCATGATAGGGTTATAAAACACCTGGTTCTGTTTTTACTTCTTCACAAAACTTCCACTACTATTATAAACTTTACTCTTTATCATCAGCCTCATATTAAATTATTCAAGATTTGATATTTCATTTAATAATTATTTCATTTGGCGTCTCTTGCTGTTTCTGTTATTCAATCTCTACAGACAAATTTTGCATTTTTCCTTCAGGAGAAAAGACACCATCTACTGATTCGATATATTGAGATACAACTGTTGGCAATTAAAGAGATGGGCAATCATTTGCGTTTTACCTGAACTTTGGGACACTATGCAAAAAAGACAGCTACTTAGTAAAGTGGCAAAATGTCAATGGGATATCGACAGAGAAATTTGCTGACAGGAAGGCTGACAGTGAGAGCTATTATGCAATAACCTGCTTTGTTTGTCTTAGAATGAAAGAAAAATTATACTCCTCTGCCATCACTTGTATGGGATAAATCAACCAACCCACCAGTCAAATGTTTTCAACCCAGCAGCATGCAACTAGCAACAAACTGCAAAATTTGAATAATTACATTTTAATGGAAAGCATCTTTCCTGCATTAAACCATTGAAAATTAATTTCCTTTTTTCTTATTCAGCCTCATAAAATGTTACATTATCAAATGCAGGCCTGCTTCACACACAATGCTTATTGGTTTAAAAAGATTAATTTAATATTGGCTTTTTTCAATAAGAAAAAAACAGTCAAATAAAATGCACTATACTTTAGAAAGCACCCAAAAGAACAACTAAAGTTCTACAACTGTGCTCCAAGTAATAGATAATAAAACAGTCTAAAGCTCTCCAGAGTACCAACAGAAACAAAGAAAAATGCTTTTGGAACAGGGTTGGAAACGACTGGGAATCACAAGAAAAAAAAAAAACATAAATGGAGCCCTGAGCAAGAACATGTATTGATTTATTGAATAACAGAAGTATTTTAAAGTCTATTCTTTGAGATACAGGGAGCCAATGTAATGACTTTAGAACTGGGGTGATGTGCTTCACTTTCTAAGTTTTGGTGAGGACTAGAAGGTGACACGGGAGAGAATTTTCTCTCCTGTCCCATCCCGCTCCCACAGAAAAATGTCTTATCCCATCCCAATCCCAGGCCAGCATAAAAAAGAATCCTGTCCCATCCCACTTCTGGTAAATTGACTCCCACTCCCATCCCACTCCCATTTAGAACGACTCCCACTCCTGTTTCACTCCCATTTTTGTTTTCTTCATTAAGTCTTTTGGCAATTTCTTTGAAGGGCCAGTTAGGTCCCTGTTTTTAGCTGTAGTAAAGGCCAGTTAAAGTAAAAAGAATAATAATGAAGAAATAATAAAATATCAAACAAGGAAACAGACCATGCTATCTTAGATGAATAAACAAAATGTACATAGTTGTATTTTACTCAATTATTAAGTGATTGTTTCCTTTGAACAATGACATTACTTTTATGTTTCAAATTGCTGAAACAAAAAAACAAAAAAAATTCACCTAGCAAGATAACTGTACTTGGTGAACAAAAGTACAAAAAGGTATTACCTACACAATTTAGAAACTGTACCTCAATGGTTCACAGCCCTGGTCCTCAGGGACCGCTTCCCTGCAAGTTTTAGATGTGTGTCTGCTCCAGCACACCTGATTTAAATTCTGACATGACCTCCTATACAGGCTTCAAAAATAGAGGGTCAAACTGGACAAAATTAAAACAATAAAATCATCATTAAATAAATAAATGTTGTGAATGTCCCATAAATGAAGTAAATGTAACATGAAAGAAATGTAACATTAAATATGGCATTAAATTAAAAGTACCATTTATTTATTTAATACATCATTAGAAACAATAAATGTACCTTTATATCATGAAATGGACTATTATGCAATTAAATGTGCCACTGAATAATTAAGTATAATTTTAAAGATGACATGATGTAATTAGTGGTACACTTAATATTTAATGATGTATTAGAAAAAAAATTGGATGTACCATTAATTTATTTCAAAACATATTTATTTAATATCTTCCCTTGATGAAGCCTTTCCCCTCTACTGTGGCAAAGGCTCTTAAATCTTTAGTGCACATGTGAGCAATTTTGTTGGTCAGATGAGACTTGACACGTAATGGGACTTTTGGTTTGACAAATGAAGAGATGCAGGGCTGATTCAATCCAGAATTTGCCTTATAAGTGTGCCTTAATCACTGGTGTACTTGATTACGACTAAACACGTTTTACAAGCAGCAGACTGCGTGTTAACACCGCTACATTCAACTCTCCTGAAGTTCGGTAATATTTGCGACTTTCCGGTCAGCTCTATGAGTTTAATAGATAAGTCCTTACTTCTGACTTTAAATCGCAAATCCAATTTTACCATGTCCAGTTCTCCACCTGCGTTTGCTCCCTCCATTGCTGCGTTCTGAACGCAGGTGGAAAACATCGATCAGAAGCACTATTGGCTTGTGTGTCATGTAGTTCGTTTGACTCAAATTATAGTATAGGCTTCTTGGAAAAAAACTACACAATGGCGGCGTCGATCCAAGTTTTTTTTTCTTAAAGTTTATAACAAAGTTTCAGTTTTACATTTCCAAAGACAATTGATCCTAGTTTGTTTACCCACCTATTGCTTAGCTCCCGTTCCCGTTCATTTCTTATCCTGTACCCTACTGATCACATGATCTTTACTAATGCTGTCTCCCATCCCGTGGGATTCCCTAAAAAATGTCAGCCTCTAGTGAGGACGCGGGCAGGAGCATTCTGGATTGTTAATAGAATTGATCACTCCATTCTAATAAAATGGAGTGATCAATTGTGTCAAATGCTGCACTAAGGTCCAGTAATACACTGTGGTTCTTCCACAGTCTGCATTTATACGGATGTCATTGAACACCTTGACAAGGGCAGTCTGCGTACTGTGGTGACCAAGGAAGCCTGACTGGAAGACATCATTGGCTGGTCATTGTTAGGAAGTTGTTTAACTGCTAAAACAGCTTTTTCAATAATCTGGAAAATATATCTATTGAGGAGCAGCATGAAAACAAAACACAATGTAATTCTAATACCTGTCTATATGTGTTAAAATGTGGCGCTTTGACAAAGTTACGTTCCACATCTACAGCTATAAAGATTCCTAAAGCATTTGTTATGGCTTTGGTATGGTTTGGTTTGGTATAGGCTGAATTGTTAGCAAAGGACTACTTGAACACCACAAGCAGCTGGATTTGTACTTAAGTTTTGTTTTTTTCTTTACACCAGTTACAGGTCCTTCTCAAAATATTAGCATATTGTGATGAAGTTCATTATTTTCCATAATGTCATGATGAAAATTTAACATTCATATATTTTAGATTCATTGCACACTAACTGAAATATTTCAGGTCTTTTATTGTCTTAATACGGATGATTTTGGCATACAGCTCATGAAAACCCAAAATTCCTATCTCACAAAATTAGCATATCATTAAAAGGGTCTCTAAACGAGCTATGAACCTAATCATCTGAATCAACGAGTTAACTCTAAACACCTGCAAAAGATTCTTGAGGCCTTTAAAACTCCCAGCCTGGTTCATCACTCAAAACCCCAATCATGGGTAAGACTGCCGACCTGACTGCTGTCCAGAAGGCCACTATTGACACCCTCAAGCAAGAGGGTAAGACACAGAAAGACATTTCTGTACGAATAGGCTGTTCCCAGAGTGCTGTATCAAGGCACCTCAGTGGGAAGTCTGTGGGAAGGAAAAAGTGTGGCAGAAAACGCTGCACAACGAGAAGAGGTGACCGGACCCTGAGGAAGATTGTGGAGAAGGGCCGATTCCAGACCTTGGGGGACCTGCGGAAGCAGTGGACTGAGTCTGGAGTAGAAACATCCAGAGCCACCGTGCACAGGCGTGTGCAGGAAATGGGCTACAGGTGCCGCATTCCCCAGGTCAAGCCACTTTTGTACCAGAAACAGCGGCAGAAGCACCTGACCTGGGCTACAGAGAAGCAGCACTGGACTGTTGCTCAGTGGTCCAAAGTACTTTTTTCGGATGAAAGCAAATTCTGCATGTCATTCGGAAATCAAGGTGCCAGAGTCTGGAGGAAGACTGGGGAGAAGGAAATGCCAAAATGCCAGAAGTCCAGTGTCAAGTACCCACAGTCAGTGATGGTCTGGGGTACCGTGTCAGCTGCTGGTGTTGGTCCACTGTGTTTTATCAAGGGCAGGGTCAATGCAGCTAGCTATCAGGAGATTTTGGAGCACTTCATGCTTCCATCTGCTGAAAAGCTTTATGGAGATGAAGATTTCATTTTTCAGCACGACCTGGCACCTGCTCACAGTGCCAAAACCACTGGTAAATGGTTTACTGACCATGGTATCACTGTGCTCAATTGGCCTGCCAACTCTCCTGACCTGAACCCCATAGAGAATCTGTGGGATATTGTGAAGAGAACGTTGAGAGACTCAAGACCCAACACTCTGGATGAGCTAAAGGCCGCTATCGAAGCATCCTGGGCCTCCATAAGACCTCAGCAGTGCCACAGGCTGATTGCCTCCATGCCACGCCGCATTGAAGCAGTCATTTCTGCAAAAGGATTCCCGACCAAGTATTGAGTGCATAACTGTACATGATTATTTGAAGGTTGACGTTTTTTGTATTAAAATCACTTTTCTTTTATTGGTCGGATGAAATATGCTAATTTTGTGAGATAGGAATTTTGGGTTTTCATGAGCTGTATGCCAAAATCATCCGTATTAAGACAATAAAAGACCTGAAATATTTCAGTTAGTGTGCAATGAATCTAAAATATATGAATGTTAAATTTTCATCGTGACATTATGGAAAATAATGAACTTTATCACAATATGCTAATATTTTGAGAAGGACCTGTATATTTAGTCGAGTTATACCTGTTCAAGGGGGAAATTAAGTTCAACATAGAGCCAGCTACATATCTTATCTTTGTTCAGCAATGCCGGTCTCAACTTTAATTCAACCACCTTTTTTTCTGCAATGTTGTGTATGACTGAAAAACAATCATGTTCCCAAACAGCAGACTAATGATTGTGGGAGGTCCTCAAGTTCTGGTTTGTATGTATTATTTGTGCTCTTTGGTTTTGCTTCATGCGTTTAGTTTTTAAAGTTGTATAAGAGAGTTCCACACTCTTCTTTTGCTTATTACATCTAATGGCCAAAAATGGAAGGCAAAACAAGAAAAAACAAAACAAACAAAGTACACAGCTTTACAAGTGTTACAACTCCAGATACAATTATATTCCAGTATTTAAGTTCTAATACTTCATAACACTTGGCATTTATATGCCTATTCCTATCATTTTCACAACGGTACTGTTATCCGTTTACAAAGATTTAAACGTGCTTGATTTGAGTTCATACTTGAAAATAGAAAAAAAAGGAATACTGAATGATGTTAGAGGCTTCAAACTGCTGCTATGCAGGCATACGAAGGTGTGGAAGCATTTAAACTGATTTACAGTGAATGAAGAACATCATCACCATCTGACCCCTATAAAAGAGCAGAAAAAACAACGATCAACACACTAATGAATTTTAAACAATCAATGGTCAAATTTACATATCCGAAAAGAATACTGTCACAAGAAAATAAAAGAAAAGAAAGTAAGTCATATGCACCTGAAAAAGCTCAAGTGACTTAAGGTATGGGTCTAATTCTCCAGAGGATACATACAGAAACTGCCCTTTACAGTTAGTAATGCCAGGTGCTAATGTGAGGGGCTACAGACTATTTAATATAATCTCTAATTGTTTTGTCTTGGTTTTAAAATAGTAAAACCTTGTTTTGAAATGCCTTACATCTCACATTCAGTGTGACCTGACCTCTGCTCATAGGAGGAAGGTTAGAAGGAAAACTGAATTCTGTTAAAAATAGTTCTTGAATTGAAATTGCAATCAGCCAAAAAAAAATCTGTGTCAGTGGGTCAGAGCTCAACAAAAATGGGGATCGGAAATAGGCCACACATTTTTAATCAGTTTAGATGGTTCTGCAAACAGAATTTTTAGAAGAATTATGAAAATCAGATACCAAACTCTGCTTATAATTGCTCACCGTACCTTTGCACACCAACTTTACACCACTCAAAATATTGTGAAAACTACATGGTGAAAAATTGACTGTTGTATAATTAGTCAACAAAGACAATATCTAATGGCTAGGTATTTAAGAGAAAAATACTGTACAAAATATCCACAATGAGATGTCAATTGTGTTATTCTTGACATAGGATATTCAGATTTGATGGGTTTTAATCTATTTATGTTGAACCATATTATCATTTTGGCATAGTTTGTTTTTTTCTGCTCAGGTATTTTCTACACAATTCTGTTATATCAGCAGCACTAGAAGGGCTTCACAGTATGCAGACATTTAACATGTCAGTTAAATTGGGCAAAGTTGAGAAGTATTGCACATCATTTAGGATATAATGGTTGAATTCCTGACAAGCAGTCAATGATTAGGCTCTCAAGAAAAATACATTTGTATCCAACTTATGTATCTTCCCTATGTTTAAACAAGACTATTTTTCATTGGAGTCACAGAAGAAGCTTCCCTTGAGTCAGAAGCAAAGTTTTTTTTATAAATGCTTCCTCTCCAGCATCCCCCACTTTATGAAAAGGATTTTCATTCAGATGTTAAGGTGACAATTATTTGCCAAGAGATACCTGAAAAAGGTCTGGATGAGCACTGCAGGATAGTTTGCTCAAACCACCTCGACATGCTGGTATAGTGGGAGTTAAACGCTGTGGACTGTCTTTTTAGAGCACTCAGCAATTAGTCCAGAATGCTGCAAGTTTTGTGGCAAATGTAGACACATTCTTTGTAGCTCAATGGGATGGGAAAAAGTCAGGCCAACATTTCAGCACAATCTCTAACTGCCCTCCTTGGTATTTCAGTTCTAGCCTTTTTATGCTTTATTTTCTGAACTATGTAGAATTTGATAATATTCACATGTAGACAGTGGGTGGTAAGACACACGTTAATTGAACTGGTGAGCAAGCAGACAATGAGAACAAAAATAACAGATTTAGACAAAAAAAAAACAACTCCAATATTATACATGTTGGAAAACAATCTAAAACTTTAGAAGTGAAAGGTGTGGCTATAGTAAAGGTCATGAAGTTGAAACCATGTCTGGAGACAAGACAATTGGTCTTTCTCTTCCTCAATACCCAGGTGTACTTCATAACCTTTAATAACTCCAAAGCTATCATTTTCTTTCTCTCTCCTCCAACTGAGTGTAATGCTCAGACATGCAGAGTATACCAATATTTCAGCAGTAATTATTTTTAATAGTCAAAATCATCGTGAAAAGCTTATTGCACATGCCAGTATACCAGCCATATAGGTAACTGGAGTTGTATGCTACCTCATTAGCCTTCAGAGCCTAACAAATGCATTAGTGCCTAATAACTGGGCATATAATCTGTTCCTAATTAGCCTCATAAACTACTTAGATATGTTTTGTGCATCTGCCTAGGTAAGCACCATTAGTCTCAGAAGATCCATTAGATAATCAGGACCAGCAGCTTTATATATATTTCTGAAAACTTCAAAAATGTCACAAGGATACTTGATCTTCTTTCCACTGCCTACATTTTAGTAGAAAAGAAACATATTCCAGCATTGTCAGCTGAAGTGCCTTTTGTTAGCTACCTTAAGAAAAAAAAATTGCTATTCATAGAAGCACAACTACATAGTTTAAAAAGAGGAGCATGGTGGGTACGATTAGCGACTGCAGCTACAGCTCGTGTGGTGTCCTATTCTTAACTTTGATTGCATTGTGTTACTTTTCTTCTACCTTGAGGGGTTCACTAAACTATATTCATTGATCTGATTTGCTTTCACTCTGCCTCTACCCTCCTAATTATCTCTTTGAGAGAGTGTGCAACTCTCCAGTGGCTCCTTATTCTCTCATTCCAATGGCATGGCAAGCAATTTATTGGAACAAATCAAGAGTGAGACTTGATATAAGCCCTGATTTCCGTGATTTCTTCCCATGATTCACCTCCACTCCAATGCCCTCATCCATAAGGTAGTTAAGCTACTATGTAAACAAATATGCCAGGCATAGGAAGCCCTCAATGCAGGGAGCATACATACAGGTCCTTCTCAAAATATTAGCATATTGTGATAAAGTTCATTATTTTCCATAATGTCATGATGAAAATTTAACATTAATATATTTTTGATTCATTGCACACTAACTGAAATATTTCAGGTCTTTTATTGTGTTAATACGGATGATTTTGGCATACAGCTCATGAAAACCCAAAATTCCTATCTCACAAAATTAGCATATCATTAAAAGGGTCTCTAAACGAGCTATGAACCTAATCATCTGAATCAACGAGTTAACTCTAAACACCTGCAAAAGATTCCTGAGGCCTTTAAAACTCCCAGCCTGGTTCATCACTCAAAACCCCAATCATGGGTAAGACTGCCGACCTGACTGCTGTCCAGAAGGCCACTATTGACACCCTCAAGCAAGAGGGTAAGACACAGAAAGAAATTTCTGAATGAATAGGCTGTTCCCAGAGTGCTGTATCAAGGCACCTCAGTGGGAAGTCTGTGGGAAGGAAAAAGTGTGGCAGAAAACGCTGCACAACGAGAAGAGGTGACCGGACCCAGAGGAAGATTGTGGAGAAGGGCCGATTCCAGACCTTGGAGGACCTGCGGAAGCAGTGGACTGAGTCTGGAGTAGAAACATCCAGAGCCACCGTGCACAGGCGTGTGCAGGAAATGGGCTACAGGTGACGCATTCCTCAGGTCAAGCCACTTTTGAACCAGAAACAGCGGCAGAAGCGCCTGACCTGGGCTACAGAGAAGCAGCACTGGACTGTTGCTCAGTGGTCCAAAGTACTTTTTTCGGATGAAAGCAAATTCTGCATGTCATTCGGAAATCAAGGTGCCAGAGTCTGGAGGAAGACTGGGGAGAAGGAAATGCCAAAATGCCAGAAGTCCAGTGTCAAGTACCCACAGTCAGTGATGGTCTGAGGTGCCGTGTCAGCTGCTGGTGTAGGTCCACTGTGTTTTATCAAGGGCAGGGTCAATGCAGCTAGCTATCAGGAGATTTTGGAGCACTTCATGCTTCCATCTGCTGAAAAGCTTTATGGAGATGAAGATTTCATTTTTCAGCACGACCTGGCACCTGCTCACAGTGCCAAAACCACTGGTAAATGGTTTACTGACCATGGTATCACTGTGCTCAATTGGCCTGCCAACTCTCCTGACCTGAACCCCATAGAGAATCTGTGGGATATTGTGAAGAGAACGTTGAGAGACTCAAGAGCCAACACTCTGGATGAGCTAAAGGCCGCTTTCGAAGCATCCTGGGCCTCCATAAGACCTCAGCAGTGCCACAGGCTGATTGCCTCCATGCCACGCCGCATTGAAGCAGTCATTTCTGCAAAAGGATTCCCGACCAAGTATTGAGTGCATAACTGTACATGATTATTTGAAGGTTGACGTTTTTTGTATTAAAAACACTTTTCTTTTATTGGTCGGATGAAATATGCTAATTTTGTGAGATAGGAATTTTGGGTTTTCATGAGCTGTATGCCAAAATCATCCGTATTAAGACAATAAAAGACCTGAAATATTTCAGTTAGTGTGCAATGAATCCAAAATATATGAATGTTAAATTTTCATCATGACATTATGGAAAATAATGAACTTTATCACGATATGCTAATATTTTGAGAAGGACCTGTATATTGCTTGAAACAAAATAAATCCCAATCTTATCCTTCGAACAGGTTTGCAGGTCAGAACACCCAGGTCGGATTACTCCTGTAACCTCAAACTCTTCAATCCTGCAATTCGTTGGTAAGAATTTAATGGATGGGATTTGTTTGTCTACCATACCTCACAGATGCATGTTTGAATTACATTCAAGGGAATGTGAATTGATGAGTCCCTAAAAATCCCATATGTATCACTGTGAACTGAAAACATGCCTTTGCTACTGGAAGTGGCAAAGGGCATGCCATATTCAGTCATTTAAATACTCTTTCATTCCAATTCAGATGGTCACTTTAAAGTTCAGAAAGTCATTTTTGACATGTGATGCTACCTTGCGATTGACTGATTTGCTATAGTTGTTAAACAGCAATTGAACAGGTGTACCAAATAAAGTGGCCAGCACGTACATGTGGTACATTTGAAAGCAAAATGGCAGGATGCCAGGCTTGCCAGAAGAGCTACCATTGTTTCTGTAGTGCAGCCTGGTGCTGGGTCTAAACAAAACATATAAAGCTGATCATTTTGTAGATACTTTTGGTGACGGACACAGGTATGCAAGAGCAATTTCACTTGGTTTCCCAGCCTAATAAGCAAACAAAATTTAAACGTATTTTCTCATACATTTTTAGAATTAAAGTAGCATTAAAACATTTTTTGCAATTTAAGTGACAGCAGACACAAAATAGCTTCCAGATTTTAAAAAAAATGTCCAATTTAAAATTAAGTTATTACTGGCTAAGAGCTTTTAGTGAGACACAAGGTGACACATTAGGGTAGTGGCTCAAAATGTCTTATCTCCCACAGATAGATTGTTCATCAACTTCACATTTCCATTGATTTGATTAAATATATTTGTCAAAATATCCAAGACTGACATGCTTACAATCATTTTATTGACTGGAAAATACATATGTTTAAGCTTTCCCTTGTTCTTCCAATTGATTTTCATGTTAATTTCATAGAAAACTAAGAGTATTTCCAATAGCCCAGTTAGCTCCAGCTGTCTGACCCTTAGCAGTAAATTGGCATCAGTCTCACAAGAGAGCTGGTGAGCTAGATGCACCATAAAGATCATGCTCTTAGCTAAGCTGGTAGGACTAATTGGCTCATCGATAATATCAACAGCTGGGAAAGGGAGTGACCACTAGTTGCACAGTTCATTTAATAGCTACAACAATCAACATAAATCAAACTCCTCATTAGATATTATATGTCAGTCGTACTCCCAATTCAGGTTTGCAGCCTCTCTCTCTCATTCTCTCTGGCTTTTTGAAGATTAAACTGGATTGGCTGTCATTGTTTTAACACCTCCCATGCACAGCCGTATTCAATACAGAATATGTATTCCAAAGAGGCTTGTTTTGTTCAAATTAAAAGTATGTTTTGAAAATAACCTTTAAGCAGGTACAACATAAACTTTAAGCCCACATTTCTGTATTAAACATGTTTTTATTGGGTTGATCTAATATTGTCTTAAATATTGTGCTTTTATTAGTTGTAAGCAGACAATCATAAATACAGAAATAAAGGCTTGACAACATCAGTCTGTATGTAATTAATCTATATATGCTTCACTTTGTGAAAAAAGCTACTGAAATATGTAAACATTTCAATAATATTCTGTTTTAATATCATTGTAGTAGCTGGGCTACTAAAAAAGAAAATTTCCATAAAAAAAAAAAAAAAAAAAAAGACTATTGGCTTTAGGGCCGAAACAGTTAATCGGATTAACTGGATAGTGATTAATCGACTATTGAAATAATCGTCAACTAATTTAGTAATCAAATAATTGTTAACTGGAGTATACAGAATCAAAAACTTGCCATTTTCTGAAAATCTCCTACTAAGCACCTTTTGCTAACCGATTAAAAGACTATTCGAAAAATTGGTCGACAGATTAATCGATTAGCAAAGCAATCGTTAGTTGCAGTCCTAATTGCCTTTTAAAACACAAGAGTTGTTGTGATGATTTCTTTTTTAAATCCCATAAATGAATATGTAAAAAGGTAAAGAAAGCAAATTAAAATCTCAATGTGAAAAAAAAATGTAAGGATGAATGAAATGGACCAGATTTGACACCTGATGATTCAGCATTAATCCTGACTACAGTTTTATGCCTTCGGTTCAGCATAAAGCGTTGGTGAGTGTGTGTGTGTATATATGTGTGTGTGTGTGTGTGTGTGTGTGTGTGTGTGTGGTTATAATATAACTTATTTTGGGGCCATAAATAACCTCAAAGTTAGACATGCAAGCGTAGACAGAATTGTAGCTTCTCATAAATCTCAATGCAATCTGTTGGAGAAAGATGAGCCATTTTCTATCTTTTTCCTCTCAACTGTCTCACCTTCACATGAATTCTCCTACAGCAATAATCACTGCAGTCAAACTCTGACCCCCATCCACTCTACCACCTCTTTCTCTGGCTTCTTGTATAATATTACTCCAATGCTTCCTGATGCTTACAAACAGAAATGTCTTTTCTTGACATCCTTTCGACAAATGAATGCTTTGAAAAGACTATGTGCTGAAATATTTCAATAACTCAGTGCAGTTATGTTTAGGTGACAGTCTAACCAACAAGAAATGTTGCAAAAAACTTTTGTTGATTAAAATAAATATATAAAAAAGGTACAGAAAGCAAACTGTATTTTTCTTTCTACGTTATTTTGTTGCACCTTCTTTTCACCATCATATGGCAATATTATTTCAGTCATTTCTATATAGATATGGATACACAAAGATTACACAGTCTTTGGGCTGTCAACTAACGAAGCAGAAAGACTAAAGGCTTGTTTTATATGTCAAACAGGCACCTGTTTGACATATAAAACATTTGTTTGTAAAGCAACACTGCAAAGTGCGCTGTTGACACTATGCATCGCATCATCTGTAAAGGCATTACAGAGTTCACTTGTTGGAGAACCATAAGCTATTTCTTCTGGTTAGATGAGTTTCAACAATGCAACAGTGCAGAAATTAACATTGATACTTCACGTTCACAACCTAAATTAGATACCAAGCTACCTGGGGATGTTCATTTCAAGAAATATAAATAAAAACTCAAATTTGATAGTAAAAATTTAAAAACACCATCAAAATGTTGAACACTGAAATGTAAACATTCCAGGGAAAAGACAATGCAGAAATACACCGTTTATTTTATTAATTGCGACAAACGCTAATCACATTACACATTAAGTGAATCAGAGGCAAGAGAGCTAGTCTATCGCCATAAGACCCAAACAAACATTAGATAGTCCAAGGCTCCACGCCTGGCAGCTATTCTCAAGTTTAGGACTGGAAACTGGGAATGAAGACTGCTGCAAGTAGGTACCAACATGGCCACATGTCTAACATGAATAAATTGCAGAGTAACGTTTCCTTGAAAGAGCCTGTCATGAAAATGTTTACCACTGATACAGCTTTGGTTTCATATTTTAAATATGTTGCCCACATTTTTCCTGTTCTCCTTTCTGAAAGACTTAGGCAGTGAAGCAATTTAGAATTAGATTTAACCATCACTGCATCCCAAACTGTTGCTGAGTTCAGGCCTAGCTGAGATAAACATTATAAATCAATCTTTATATCAGATTAGCCTTCTCTCAGATGTGTTAAATGATTCAGTGTTCATTGGTGTGTTAAGATGGCATGAACAGTTGTTTTTTCAGAATTGTAACAAACCAATTACTGTTATACTGCTATGGTCTAAACTTTAGTAATTAGCACTGTGTGAGCAAAGGGTAAAATAAGGATACATTTTGAAAAGCGTGAATGGCTTTTAGTGAGAACGAGCAGGTAACATCAGATTTAATAATGGATAAACTGTTCAAATCTACTCTAACTAATCAATAATGTAGAAGTAGGTAAACCAGGTTGAGTAAACAACTAAAATAAATATATTATTAGAGGGTGCATCCAACTGTGATTGATGGCAATGGGTATTTAATGTTTACAACAGTAAGACACTGTCCCCATTCCTCTCAGATTATACAGGGCTGGCCAAGAATCTAGCTACAAAAGTGGTTCAGGAAAGTACCATTAACATGGAAGACACTTGATTTCAAGACACCCTATAATTATCAGAATGTCACAGGAGTTCAAAGAAAGGGGTAGCACTAGGGAAAAATATAAAAAATCTGACAATGAAGAAAAAAGGGTTGGTTAGGCAGAAAGAGATGACAATCTTGTTGCCACTCAAAAAATTTGTTAGAAACATGATAGAAAGGGGAGGGAAAACGGAGGAGGAATAACAGCGGAAGAAAATGACACAGAAACAGAGGCCATCAGTCACAGAGAAAGCAGGCCTGACACTCGTGCATCAATAATTCAGATAAATACGGTTAATGAGAGAGATCCAAACAGATCACCCCTGAATTTAGTGGGAGAAGAGTGAAACGCTTCCCATTGTGAAACACTGCTATTTTTAGCCACAATCTGGGTTTTATTGACAAGCTGGAAAGAAAGGATAGGGCACAATATTCATCTCTTTTCACCCATGAAACAGACCGAGCTCTAGCATGCATATTCCCATAAGACACCAGGGAAAAGACAAAACTAGAGAAGGACCCATTGTTCCCAAGAAAGTATTCGATGAGGGTCTGTGGGGATAATGCATAGACCATACTATGCAGATCAGGCATCTACTGGTGCGCATATCATTTATGTTTACAGTGGAAAAAAAATGCCGTAATTGTAATTAATCACCCAGTGATAATAATAAACTGAGAGTATGACTGGTGCTGTTACTTATGCTGTTTAAATTATATTTTCACTGTTGTTTCATCATTAAAATATGCAGTAGAGGGAGTAGAGTCAGCACAGAACAACTAGGCAAACTTGCATATTATTCTGAACTAAAGTATACTTTCACTGCCTTTTGCTTGCCTTTGTGAACATGCATCTGTTAGACAGTCAGAGGTATTAAATGCATAGTAGTCAAATTGGGTTTTCATCAAATTAAAATTTTAAAATGTGAAACCAACAATCTATCAGAAATTGTACCATAGTAACATTTCAAGCTGGTAACAATTTCATCCCTAACCTGGAGATAGGTACCAACCTTGCAATCATGCAAGTATGAAGTAGGTAAAGCAAATGAATGAACAGATATATATGATATATGACAAAACTACTATACATACTTTCACTATACCCAATATGATCAAAAGGATATTACAAAGTCATATTTTTTCAGAAAGCAAAATCACAGCTTTCCATCTATTTCATAAAATCCAGTGTTTGAAAGGCATATTAAGAAAGTAAAAACTGTTAAGCAGTAGATTTTTCTCTCATGAAGTTGTCAGAGCAACAACCAAGAGCCAAAACTGCTTACACAGTGTTCATCTTAAGAGGCTCCAGTTTAAAGTCTGCAAGTAGCTTTGGTTATGCCCTGAAGGGTCAACCACAGACGTTTATTGGCCCTCCGTGTGCAGAGGTAGCAGGCTTTTATTATTCCGATCCACTTATTGGACTGGTCCCTGGGTGGTACCAAGAACACTGCTTTGCAATCTCTCTCTCTCTGGATATATAGCTCTCCAGATATTACTGTCCCTGCTTCAGAATCAAAGTCCAGAACTTTGTTTCCTCTTTTTGCCCCCCCCCCCTGACTCTGCATGCTGAGGTATAGGAATTGCTTACACTGCCCCTTTCTATGTGCTGTGGTCAGCCTTGAGACAAAAAAAACACACCAGTGCCTACAATTTCTAGCTGAGCTGAGGTGATGAATGAGGGTCTATCTGAATAATAAACTCTTAATACCTTTATTCCTTTTGAACTTTGATTAAAAGTACACCAAAAAAAAATAAAGTTCTTTATACTATGCAAATTTGTAAGTTTTCCAAAAGTGCAATAGGTCTTTAAATTGTATTTAGCATCTTCACAGACCTGAGTCATATATAGTTGAAAAAGAGGGGATGGCCGGAAAAAGACCTTAAAGCTCTACAATTTAAGCTTATTTGAATAGAAAAGAAACTTTAAAATTATACTTTAAACTAAATGATTATGTTTTGAAAATAACTTATTTTAACATTTGAAGTGCATCTTAAAATCTAAAAAGGTAGAAAAAGATTCAGGCAGTCAACACAAAATTGCAGGGCATCAAGATCAAGGCCAAAGCCCCTGTTGATGCCCATGTTGATTTTTGGTATGGCACTGCAAGAGAAATCATTGCGTCAACATGCATAAATGCATGTTAATGGGGCGCATTAATCTCTTAAGCCCATAGGGTTTCAGAAGCAATTTCCACCAGGAATACACAAACTAAATTAATTGCAAACTTTTGGTACCTATATAAAGGTAAGACATAAAAATTGCAATAGTGGCTCCATTGGAACCACTATTCCAACTATGTTACTATGTCTGATTTATTTGTGATTAAACAAAAACAAAACAAAACTCAAATTTTTTCAGCCTCGCCAAATTTTTTTTAAAATTAAGTAAACATTGTAAAACACCACGAAAATCCTTTTGAAAACCTAGGATAAGCCTATGATTGTATTCATCAACATCTTGACTATAAGTGCAGCACATTGGGATATATATATATATATATATATATATATATATATATATATATATATATATATATATATATATATGTGTATATATATACACACAGGTACTTTGAAGAACCTAGAATACAGGTCCTTCTCAAAATATTAGCATATTGTGATAAAGTTCATTATTTTCCATAATGTCATGATGAAAATTTAACATTCATGTATTTTAGATTCATTGCACACTAACTGAAATATTTCAGGTCTTTTTTTGTCTTAATACGGATGATTTTGGCATACAGCTCATGAAAACCCCAAATTCCTATCTCACAAAATTAGCATATCATTAAAAGGGTCTCTAAACAAGATATGAACTTAATCATCTGAATCAACGAGTTAACTCTAAACACCTGCAAAAGATTCCTGAGGCCTTTAAAACTCCCAGCCTGGTTCATCACTCAAAACCCCAATCATGGGTAAGACTGCCGACCTGACTGCTGTCCAGAAGGCCACTATTGACACCCTCAAGCAAGAGGGTAAGACGCAGAAAGAAATTTCGGAACGAATAGGCTGTTCCCAGAGTGCTGTATCAAGGCACCTCAGTGGGAAATCTGTGGGAAGGAAAAAGTGTGGCAGAAAACGCTGCACAACGAGAAGAGGTGACCGGACCCTGAGGAAGATTGTGGAGAAGGGCCGATTCCAGACCTTGGGGGACCTGCGGAAGCAGTGGACTGAGTCTGGAGTAGAAACATCCAGAGCCACCGTGCACAGGCGTGTGCAGGAAATGGGCTACAGGTGCCACATTCCCCAGGTCAAGCCACTTTTGAACCAGAAACAGCGGCAGAAGCCCCTGACCTGGGCTACAGAGAAGCAGCACTGGACTGTTGCTCAGTGGTCCAAAGTACTTTTTTCGGATGAAAGCAAATTCTGCATGTCATTCGGAAATCAAGGTGCCAGAGTCTGGAGGAAGACTGGGGAGAAGGAAATGCCAAAATGCCAGAAGTCCAGTGTCAAGTACCCACAGTCAGTGATGGTCTGGGTTGCCGTGTCAGCTGCTGGTGTTGGTCCACTGTGTTTTATCAAGGGCAGGGTCAATGCAGCTGCTATCAGGAGATTTTGGAGCACTTCATGCTTCCATTTGCTGAAAAGCTTTATGGAGATGAAGATTTCATTTTTCAGCACAACCTGGCACCTGCTCACAGTGCCAAAACCACTGGTAAATGGTTTACTGACCATGGTATCACTGTGCTCAATTGGCCTGCCAACTCTCCTGACCTGAACCCCATAGAGAATCTGTGGGATATTGTGAAGAGAACGTTGAGAGACTCAAGACCCAACACTCTGGATGAGCTAAAGGCCGCTATTGAAGCATCCTGGGCCTCCATAAGACCTCAGCAGTGCCACAGGCTGATTGCCTCCATGCCACGCCGCATTGAAGCAGTCATTTCTGCCAAAGGATTCCCGACCAAGTATTGAGTGCATAACTGTACATGATTATTTGAAGGTTGACGTTATTTGTATTAAAAACACTTTTCTTTTATTGGTCGGATGAAATATGCTAATTTTGTGAGATAGGAATTTTGGGTTTTCATGAGCTGTATGCCACAATCATCCGTATTAAGACAATAACAGACCTGAAATATTTCAGTTAGTGTGCAATAAATCTAAAATATATGAATGTTAAATTTTCATCAGGTCAGAGTGTAGCTCGAGTTCAACAGTTTCTGAGCCTGGTGGTCTCACTCTGAATGCTCCTCAGCCGCCTGACTGAGGGGAGGGGCTGAAACAGTCTGTGTGCGGGATGGGTGGAGTGCTTTGTGATGCGGAGGTCAGAGGTGGTGGGAAGACTCCCTACAGTCCTCTGTGCAGCCTTTACCCCCCTAAGCAGAGCCTTCCTGTCTGTATTATTTGTTTTTTATATTTTAACACATTTCTAATGCAAGAAAAAAAGAGGACAGAAATTGCAAATTTCAAATACAATCTCCAGTTTGTCCAATGTAGAATGAATAAGGTCAGGTTTGACTTAAGTATTATCAAGGGTACCAAAATGGTGAAATAGCTCTTTCTGAAGCAATCTCAGATTATTGTATACACATATACACAGTTAAAGCATATACTAGCCTTAAAGCATATACTAGCCAGCACCAGACAAAAAGGGCAGAGATGAAAAATTGGTGAGATGAATACAAAGTGCTGCATCACCATTTTGTCCATTTCCTGCTAAATAAGATCTTCCCCTGCCTCCTCCACCTTTCTGTCATGGCCCTAGGCAGGCAACTGTGAGAGTAGATTTCCTCCCATTATAACCCTTCAATATCTCCCCTATGCCTCACTGAAAGTATGTTTATCTGTAGGTGAAGGGGTGAGTGTGGCATCTTTCTTTCCTCTATTTAGTGCTATTGGAGAAGCACATAACTAGATACAGATTCAGTTGGGTAAGAGATTAAAAAATTTTCTGTCAACCATTACGTAATGCGCAGGTATACCCGAGTTGACCTATGACGGTCGGGACCATAGTTATAATGTGTAGCTTTACTCTGCAGTTAATATAATAGAAAGCATCGCTCCAGATAACTACTTGTGTCAATAGATAATCTAGAAAGTGTTAAACTATCTTTGTGACTAAAAGTAACAATACATCACTGCATGCTATGAGCTGTAATTTCAAATTGACCTCCTATCTTCTCTTTCTGTCTCTTTCTCTGTAAGTCCCACTTGTAATAACTCACAGCTTTCTCCGAGTTATCTCTTAGATGTATAATTTCCCCTGAACTTTAAACTTTTAATGTCTAATCCTACATTTAATAAGCATTATTCTGACTTACTCATAAAGTAAAACTGCGTGCTTTAAAAACAATTCCAGACCAAAACCGCTTCAAAGACAAAGTTAGATAAAAATGACAAACAATGGCTTATATTAAACTGCAAAATCCACTTCACTTAACTCTGTCTTATATGCCAGATCACACTGCTATGCTAATTGTCACTCATGTCATATGGTTGAGTATTTAAGAAACCCAATTCTTGTGCCATTGCTGAACACTATAAAGCAGGACAAACATGCCATTCTCAATTATTTATACATTTGCTCTCCCATTTATATGCTTTTCCATCAGTGGTTAATCTGCCTATTTATTCCCCATTTATACATTCACTCAGTCAGCTTTTTGTTCTGTTGACATATCTAATTCTTTGCTCATTTATATGCCTGTCGACCTGTCAGCCATTGTTTCATACATTCCTTTTTCAACTCACTTCATAATCTGTTCAAATACTCTCCCACCATCTGCACAGTCAGCAAAGGAAAATGGTGCTGTTTAGATGGTACATCAAAAAACATCCATCTGACTTTATTCAAATAAGTGGTTCCAAAACAACAGTATCTTAGTGTCATCTTTCCACTTTTAAGCAGTGTAGCATTCTTACAGTCAGATCCACCTGCAACCTTGCTTCAACTGACATGGAGTTATGGCGTAAATGTTCAGTAAGTTGTCTAATAAACAGACAATATCGGTCTAATTGAAAAGATTAACTGGATTAATCAATTATTGAAATAATGTTCAACTCATAGTAATAAGAGTAATAATTAGTGGAGTGTTCAGACTCTAAAACATGTAATTTGCTGAAAGAACAACCCACTCAGAGCAGTAATAAAGCCAAATCATTTGGTTTAAATTCTGTAAAATATCTCCTATTAAGCACCATTTGCTTACTTGACTAGCAAAATAATTAGTTGCAGTCCTATGGTGAAGTTCAGCTCTGTTCACCTGACCTCTTAAGACCCCTATGTGGATTTTAGGGGAAGATTTGGGATAAAAACAACTTCTATTCACCCCAACCAGCTTGATCCATCACACTGCAATAGGTCAGGAATATGCAAATAATTCAAAGCATCTAAATCATTTTGTGTAGCTGGTAGTAGGAGTTTTTTTTTGTTTATTTTTTTTCACTTTGAGGTCTTACAGTGATTTTTCCTGTTTTGTGTTCATAGGAAGATATAAGGGCTGTTGACCTGCCTCTGTGCCGAGTGTATGGCTACTCTGTGGCGGTGCCGGGTGTTTGTCTGCCTGGGACAGCTGCAGCCTCCGTGAGCCGAGGCTTTCTGTCCCTTGCTGCTAGGGGGCGCTGAGTGCTACGAGGTTTCAACTCTTCTCACAACTGTAAAAAAATCGCAATTTCCGGGTGACAAACTAGAACACTCACAAACTACACAAACACACCTACTCTATCTACACACATTCACACAACTGCACCCATACAAAAGATTCAAAAGGCTGATGGTCATAAAAACAAATTCATATTTAATTAATGTAACCTGTCTACTTTGATACCAGACGTAATCCTGATTTTATTAAGTCAATCAAGCAATTAGGACACCATATCCAGACAGCTTTTTGGTGGAGTAAAGCTGCCCTGGCATATGTATGTGTTGGACCATTTGTACGTCACTATGCTTTCCAGCGTCATCGGCCATTTTGTACCCCAGGATAGTCTGCTACTACAACTCCCACCATGCATCGCGGCTGATAAGAAGGGGGCGTTGCAGCTCTGATGTCACAGTGGACTATATAGTGATCTGAGGTTTCTCTAATCCTCGCTTTCACGCTGGAAACCGGACCAGCATCTGAGGCGCATCATTCTGGAGAAGAAAATCCCACGTGGACTTTCATTCATTCTCCCCCGTTGGCCAATGAGAAGAAAAATTCATGAAAGAAGTTTCTGGAATAGGAAGGCCAGAAACTTCACTTTACCGATCGAAGACGGGATTTCAACACGTGACAAAAAACCCCACGGAGGTTTCAAGGAGACGGAATCGCCATCCTTGTTTCTGTTCCAGTCGATTGTTGTCCGTCATATTGTTCCCTTTTTCCAAAGGAGGCCAAGGACGACGCTGACCGCTTCTTGGAGTTAATTGCGAACACGCAGCAACTCCCCCCTCTCTCTCCTTCCCTCCCTCTGCTCCAGAGGAGACAACACCAAATAATTCTGTTCTGTTTTTTTTTATTTCTATTAAAATAGCTTGGGCAGGATAGAGTAGGATTTTAGGGCGATTTAGAATTGCCACTTATAGTCCAATGTGTTCGAAGTGTATGTGTATGCCATGTGTTATTGAATTTTGATTATTGCTGGACCCTGAAGCCACAGAGCTTCGCAAGTTGTGTTTTACTGTGTGAAAACCTGAGCGCAGGCGCACTGTAAAACCGAACTGCTATAATAACCTCATGGTGAAACTCAACCATTTTCTTTGTCTTCACCTTCGTGTTTGTACTGGTTGCTGCCAAAGGTTTTGACTCTTTGTGTGCTCACTGAGCTCCCAACTTTGGGGGTTTTATGACACTTTGCGCCTGGAGGGGGCCGCACCCAAAGCTTTGTTCAGCACCATATTCTGTCTTCTTTTGCCATAACTGCTGGTTTGATGTCATACACACTCAATGCTGTTTTATTCTGTTTAGTTAGATACTTTACCCCTTTTGTGTAGAATTTGGCATGTTTGATTAGGTGAAAATTATTGAATCGGAATAGCGTGGTGTATCAGTGCTGTTGATTTAATAGATATTCAGGTAGATAAAGAGTGTTGTGTTTATTTTGAGAAAGAGTGATTTGTCTGTCAAAATAAGGTCAAAGTTCCACACATTCGGTGAAACGGTTGATTAAACAGTGACATCTTGTAATAGTTATCATTACTGAGAATTTAATAATTGTAATTATCAAGTGCCTTGACCCATAATTACAATGCCAGAGGTCATCTCTTATTTCGATTCGTAAGTAATGATTTCTGGTTAAGAAATTAATATTTTTCAAATTATGATTTTAAATTATAATTCTTGATAAATATTAACTAATCAATAATAATAATTCTTACATATGCAACCAGCTTCTTCAAATGGTATGCCTGAAACGCCACAACAAGACAAGTAAAGAGAAAATAGAAAACAAAAAGAAAAAAAAGAGGGCAATGCATTTTTCAACTGAAGGAGGGCAAGAATGGTCTATCAGAGTAAACTGATCTTGTTACATAACTATTTGCCACAGCTTCTCTGAATCGAAAGAAGTCATTTGAGGAGGTTCGGCATCTGATCAGGAGGCCCCCCGGAGTGCCTCTCTTTGGAGATTTTCTGGGCACGTCTCACTGATCGGAGACCCCAGGAAGACCCAGAACTCGCTGGAGGGACTATAGATCCCATTTGGCCAGGGAACACTATGGGATAGTCCAGAATGAGCAAGACGCTGTTACTGTGGGAGGGATGTCTGGGGTTCCCTACTGCACCTGTTGCATCCGTAGCCCCATCTCGAATTAGCTGAAGGCAGCAGACGATGGACGGACGGATGAACAAAGTCACAAAGCACTGTACAACATAAAACCCATTGAGTAACACTTAAGTATTGTATAAGTATACTTCTTGAAGTATAAAAACCAGCATTTACAAAGCACGTTCATGATATATAAGCCTGGCAGAACAAAACAGTTTTCAGTTGGTTTTTAAAAATGTTACAGGAGATTCTGGCCATGAAATTGAAGGCTAAAAGGAGCAGAGTGTTTTGTTAAAAGCTGACAAATAATCAGGAGTCATTTAGAGCCCTGTAGGTGAGAACCAGAACTGTAAACCGGATTCTAAAATCCACTGGGAGCCAGTGTAGAGGGTATAAGACCGGGGTGATATGAGAGTGTTTACCAGATCTAGTAAGATGCCTGGCTGCTGCGTTCTGAATAGTTTGCAGACACAAAATGTATGATTTGTCCAGTCTGATAAAAAGAGCACTGCAGTAACACAAGTGCATGAATGATGTACTCTAGATCTGCTCGAAAAACCACGTCTTGTATTTAAAAAATGTTTCTTAAATAAAAGACACAGCATCAAGAAATGGATCTAATGTGTGAGTCAAACCCAAACGAGAAGTGAAATGTAACTCCTATGTTTTTCATTGGATTTGATTGCTGGGCAAAAAGAGGCAAGTGTCCGATTAATTTTAGAATGCAAGTGTCTATATTTTAAACCAGAAAATTATGGAAGAGCCAGTCGTTGATCCAAGATAAACATTAAACAAAGATGGACAGACTATCCAGCTGGAAAGGTTTAAAAGATACATACAGTTGCATGTCATGTGCATGGATGTGATAGGAGACATCAGAAAAAGATAATGCCAGCCAATGGAAGAACGTAAAAAGAAAACAATAATGGGCCCAGAACTGACTCTGGAGTCCAAAGAGAACTTGGCTGTCTCGCAAGTTTACATCAGCCTCATCGTTTAAGTTGGTGTATGCCACTCTCGCGAACCAAATGAAAAGGCGTCCAAGGTATGAACCAGCTGATGTGCAGATTAAAATGCAAAGTGCAAACTCCAAATACCTGGCGCAACCCTCTGCTTGCCAGCTGACAAATGGTGTGCAGCCACTATAAGAGCTCTGTATGAAAATGTATTTGTTTCAAACAATGAAAGTCTACGGCTGCACTCAGGTATTCCAAAATCTAGATTGTAAATTCCACCCAGAATATTTTGGTATCAGTAGAAAGCTTGCGCATTAAGCTTTAAAGCTGAGCACACAACAGACTCAGGGGACTAAACCTTCAACACAATCACTTACTTATGCTGTCAGGCTTTGCAGATCTCAGGAAACAAGATAGACAGAAAGCAAACAGAAATGCAGCATTAAACAGCAGTCGCTCACAACAGTTAGAAACTGGGGAAAATCACTAAAGTAGCAGACATTGTTTAGAAAAACAGTGTGTCAAAGAAAAATGGTTATCGTGTCTGTAATGAAAATGAGAATGGGCAGAACATGCATAATGTATGAGGATTATCAGGATTCAGAATGCAAGCAGTCAGTGGTAGTCACAGCAGGTTTCCTAAAAGTTTCACTCTGCCTTGCCCAATATAAACAAACTTATTTCTGCATTGATGTTGCTAAAATAACAGTTCCACGGTGTTATACTATTTTATATTTACTGCTAACAGCCAATAATAAGAAAGAAATTGGTGGTGGGTAAGCATTACAGACTGATTGCCCTAATATGTCAGTCATTAAAAGGTTTTTAATGCCACACTTAACAGTACATAAAGAAAGAAAAGTTTTGTACTGGAACTATTTCCAGTGGATAAAAGCACTAACACTCATGGGGAGTAAGCTAAAAGAGTACCACCCATCTTTCTTAATGAAGTAAAGGTGACTCCAGGCTGGCTACCTGAACACTTATTAACCAGCTAATATCAACTTGTACTCAATTTACTCTGTAAAGAGCAGAACAGCAAAAAGTGTAATATTTGGGATAAACAAATTTTAAATTAGTGTGAGTCTATATTTGTGCTTTATGGCTTTCTTGCAGTGCGCAATTTCAGAAACCTTATAAGGCTATTCCATAACTATGCGACGTGGATTTAATAAACGTTGGTACGACATCAAGTTTGATGTGTGCACATTGTACAGTGTCATTTACTACTAAATCGGTTATGAAGTATGGCAAAAGGATATGTCATCAGCATGCGCCATCTATCAGTGCCACCTGACACATCCACAACAAACACACAATGAAGAATGCATCCCTTGTTCTTGCAGCATTCATGTGCCTCACAATAAATATAAAGAAAAGGAGAACTTGGGATGCCGTTGTGCAAAATTCAGTTCCCCTGAATTAATCTGTTTCTCCTCTGTGATCACGGTGTCTTTGCCTCCTACTAGCGGATTCTCCTCACCAGTCTGCTATCAACTCACCCTAACCTCACAGTGCTCATTCCTAAACCTTTAAGAACTCTGTGAAAATACTATATGGTGAAATAGATGTACTGCCCCCATGGTGTAACACCAGTGCTGTTTGACCAGGGGAACACAATATTTCGGGGGAACCAAATTCGCACAACACAGTCCTCTCGCAGCTCCTCTGCTGGACAGGCGTGGTAAGGCATATTCGTCACTTCCTGTTTTCGTTGTTGCACTTGGTGGATTGTTTGGTGTGTGAAGGCTCTCTCGTTTGATCTGATTTCTCTCTACTGTGGTACCTCTTACTTGTTCTAATACATAAGCACATTAAAACACATACTTTCTGTTGCTGCTTTTAATGTTTGGAGACTCTCCGTGTTTTACACGTTTTTTTCTAGCAGTGGTAAAGGGTCGTTAGCTTAGCGTTAGCTTTAGCTCCACCATGGCTACCCGTTCCGCTGTTTCTCTCTCTGAGTCTCCTCCTCTCTCCTGCTCTCTCTGTCAGATGTTCAGTTACTCCTCTGCCTCCTTTAGTAATAATGGAACGTGTAATAAATGTAGCATTTTTGTAGCTTTGGAGGCGAGGGTGTCGGAATTGGAGGCCCGGCTCCGCGCTGTTGAAAAACCAGCAGATAGCCGAGGCCTCTTAGTCAGCGTGGAGCCACCGAGGGTAGCTCCCCATAGCAGTCCTTCAGCAGAGCCCGCGCAGCCGGGGCCTCAGGACGGCCGGGTGACGGTACGTAGAAAGCATAGTCCTAGATCCCAGCCCACAGGTCACCACCAACCCGTCTGCGTTTCTAACAGATTTTCCCCGCTCAGCGACACACCCGCTGAGAAGCCAACTCTGGTAATAGGCACCTCCATAGTCAGAAACGTGGCACTAGAGACACCAGCGACCATAGTCAAATGTCTGCCAGGGGCCAGAACGGGCGACATCAAGTCCTACCTGAAACTCCTGGCAAAGGAAAAGCGTAAATACAGTAAGACTGTTATTCACGCTGGCGGTAATGACACCCGGTTACGTCAATCAGAGGTCACCAAAGTTAGTGTTGCTTTGGTGTGTAAGTTTGCCAAAAGAATGTCGAACTTCATAATTTTCTCTGGTCCCCTCCCCGATCTGACCAGCGACAACATGTTTAGCCGCATGCTGTCATTCAACCGCTGGTTGTCTAGGTGGTGTCCAGAAAACAATGTGGGCTACATTGATAATTGGCGAACATTTTGGGGAAAACCTGGTCTGATCCGGAGAGACGGCATCCATCCCACTTTGGATGGAGCAGCTCTTCTTTCTAGGAATCTGGCCATATTTATTAGTTCTCCAAACCTCTGACAACCCAGGGTTCAGACCAGGAAGCAGGGTCGTAGATTAACACTCCTCTCTGCAGCTTGTACACTGCTACCCACCCATTACCCTATTAAGACAGTGTCTCGCCCACGGCCAAAATTGAATTGATTAAAAAATAATCTCAAACGAGGAAATCAGGAAAATCTAATAAAAATAAACACAAATCAGACTAAAAAGACAAACAAAACAATTACATGTGGCTTACTGAACATCAGATTTCTCTCTTCAAAGACTTTGCTAGTTAGTGACCTGATTTGTGACAATCAGATTGATTTACTTTGCCTCACAGAAACCTGGCTGCAGCTAGAGGATGTTACTATAAATGAGTCAACTCCTACTAATTATTTAAATTTTCACATTCCTCGAAATACTGGGCGAGGAGGAGTAGCAACCATCTTTCAGTCCAATTTATTGACTAGTCCCAGACCAATCAATAGCTACAACTCTTTTGAATATTTAATCCTTAGTTTTCCTCATCCAAATTGCAAAGCACTAAAACCACTTCTGTTTGTTGTTTTGTACCGCCCACCAGGCCCTTACTCTCAATTTTTAGATCAGTTTTCAGACCTTTTATCTGATTTAGTGTTAAATACAGATAAGGTTATTATAGTGGGGGATTTTAACATTCATGTTGACACTGAAAGTGATAGCTTAAATATAGCCTTTAATGCTATCTTAGACTCAATTAACGTTGCTCAAAACATTAAAAAACCCACCCACCTTTGTCTTCATTCTCTGGACCTTGTGCTGACATATGGCATTGAGTGTAAAGACATAATATTTTCACATAACCCTGTCTGACCATTTTTTAATAACCTTTGAGTTTAATTTAACAGAGTCCTCCACACCTAAAAGAAAATTTCATTATAGTACACCATTATCAGACAATGCTGTAATAACCTTTAAAGAATCTGTTCCACTTTTGATTTCATTATCACAGAAAAGCACAGTGGAGGGCAATAATTTTGTTTCTGCCCCCTTCACAAATTGATTCTCTTGTTCATACTGTTACTTCATCATTGCGTGGTGCATTAGACAATGCAGCCCCCTTGAAGAAAAAGGTAATTATTCAGGAGGCTAGAACTTTCCTTTTTGATAAAGCTTATAGTTAGAGTGGCTTAGGTTATCCTGAGCTATCTCTGTAGTTATGCTTCTATAGGCTTAGGCGGCTGGAGGACATAATGACCACTTTCACCCTCTTCGCTACATTCTCACACTATTCTCTAATTCTGCATTATTTCATGTTATTTCAACTTTTAACTTTGTTCTCTCTCTTTTCTCTTCCTAGAAGCTACACCTGGCCTGACTCTGTGTCTACCTGTGACACCTTTCTGGAGAGGGGTATCGTCCAAGCTTCTGCTGGCCACAACTTAATGCTCACCCTCTACCGATGATCCACGTGGCCCTGTCTTTCAGTGTTTCTTTCTCTCTCCTAGACATGGCAATTGAGTGAGCTTTTACTGTGACTAACTATATGTGCTCTCTTGCAGACTAACCTTGAAAACTGGCTCAGAGTTTATCTGTTCTTTCTTTCTAGGTGAAACGACTAAAGGAGCTCCATCCATTAACATTTACTTTTCCTTCCCATAGAAAGGACTCCTGGTTCAGTGCTTCATCTCTTTGTGTCTCTGCTCTGATCTCTCAAACCCCCAGTCGGTCGTGGCAGATGGCCGCTCACACTGAGCCTGGTTCTGCTGGAGGTTTCTTCCTGTTAAAAGGGAGTTTTTCTACTCCACTGTTGCTACATGCATGCTCAGTATGAGGGATTGCTGCAAAGTCAATGCCAGTGACTGTCCACTGTCTCTACATGCTCATCCCAGAGGAGTGAATGCTACAAGTCTCTGACTCGATGCAATCTGCTGTGTTTCCTTAGACAGAAAAACGTCTTATCCAATTTGAATAAATAACTGAATCTGACTGCACTGTTCAATGGTTAGGATTAATTGGAATGTATGTACCTGACTTTTGTGAAGTGCCTTGAGAGGACATGTTTTGTGAATTGGCGCTATATAAATAAACTGACTTGAATTGAAGCAGTCTTTATAGTCCAATTCTATTACCTATCTAACATAAAAAATAATAAATGCTAGATATTATTAAAAGTGTAACAATCAATATATTAGCAAAAGTAGGAATAACTGTTGCTTTTCTCTTTTGAATAAAAGATATTAGATCTAATAATTAAAATTTCGGCATAAAACTATGATACCATGAAACTGTGGTACGTTTACTGAAGATTATTCTACCATGCAAATCTCGTGCTTTCAAAGGAATGACAAGATTAATACAAAAAGTACTGATTAATAAGGATAATCATTTCAGTTATTGCAAGTTGCAGCTTAAGCGTTATGAGGATGAGTGAATGTTCTTTGTTTGCTTTTTATTTAAAATTTGATTGACCAATGTTGCTGTTATCTTTAATAAAGCAAGCTCATCTGTGTATATGATTAAGAACAAACAGGCAAATACTAACTACACAGCAAAAACATATATATTTTTAGCTTAAGATTATTAATAACACAGTTGATGAACACCTTCTTGAAACAGTGGCAAATAAAGGATGAATAACCTCTATTATTTTCATTTTCAATGAAATCGCCCTATTGTCACTACGCGGTAGAACCAAAATAATGTCTCTTTTGCTGAACAACAATGACCTGAATGAGACCGAGCACTTCGCTTACCTATAGTCCTCTTCCGCATTCGCGGATTACAAAGTAAAACTCGTCTTTCCATTTGTTTGATGGAGCCCAAGGAGACTTCAAATGAGAACACAATATCTGCATTTAGTTAGTACATATTTTGTATTGCTTTCGGACAAAATGAGTTAAAGAATTGTTGCCTGCTTTAGCAAATCCACATACATAGCCCTAACTGACTGTGGCTGCTTGCTGAGCCTATTTGTCTCATTTGGCTTTTCAAAACGTAGCTCGAAACACATTTCTGTAGAGCTACTTTCATTCATATCACAAATGTGATTTAGTTTCTAAAAGACAAACCAACCACCAGCTCTTCCTACGCGCATTCTAATGATTGCTAGCTTAACACCAGCGGAGGGTTACACCAGTGCAGATCCCATTCAAACAACACGAGGAAACTCGCTAGTAAAACATGCCTGGACGGTTTAAACATTACCTCTTTCTTCTTCTGTCCTCCTCCGGTAGGCAGACATAACGCCAGCAGGAATAAAACAGTCAGAAGGTGCAGGTTAACAACTAGGTTAGACCAAGTAGACGCCATGACAGAAGGATGCTGACTGCGAGACACGTCTCCGCCAAATGATTGGGTGTCGAGTCGACCAATAGGCGCCAAATTCTTGGATTACGGAAGTTTATGGGTTTTGTAGTTTTTTTGTTTTGATAGTCTTCGAGTAATCTCCTCACAGATTTAACAGAGTCAGCGCACAAATAGACAAAATCTATTTCGCAAAACAAGGTTAAAATAACTCAAAAAATGTGAAAGCATAAGGTGTCAGGAGCAAGGACAGTAGGGCTGCGTCTATTAAGTTTTATAGGTAGGCTGACTAGTGTTGCAGACACATACACCAGAGATAATGGGCAGAGGAAATGAATTATATGAAATCAGTAGTGGTAACATGTGAACCCAGTCCCATGATAAAATCCCTCCCACGCGTTTTGACTAATGTAATGTAGTGCATTAGCTCTGCAATAGTGAAAAAAATTAAGTTTATAGATGGTAAATATATGCCTTTTAAATTAAATTAATTTACATTGAACATAAATCCTATCGTCTTTTTCTCAAATTTTTAAGCAATTTCTTAAGGCAAAAAAGTTAGTCATGTCTAGTTAATATTTATTCATTCCCTGTTGTGTAAAACAAGCTTTTATTTGTGTGCTTTTCAGCATCAGCCTCCCCCTCCTTCACTTTCACTTCTGCATAGATCTCACAACACACACACACCATGGTTACTGATGAAATGAAACCTATGCTGGAATATTAAAGGCAACGCACCGTGAAACAATCACCACATATTGCAGTCTTGTTAAACCACAGTTCATTCACTCACCCGCATACACTCAGCTCAATAATGGAAACATTCTCAGAGTTTCTGGGCCTGCTGTAAAATCATTCCAATGGGCTTGCCTTGCATTATTGTAATGTACAGCTCAAGTTTCTTTTATTGTTTTATGGTTATATAAGGTGCACTGCAGACTGCACCTACTTTTGCTGTCAATAAAGAGAAAACAGTAATAGGTAAATACTGAAGGGTTTTTGTACATTTAAATTATACAGGTCCTGGCAAAAATAATCATATCGCTTGAACGTTTCTATATTTCATCATATCACAACCAAAAACCTAAATTTTGTTGACAATTTCTGAGATAAACCAGCAACAAGTACCATAAAGTTGTGAATGTGAAGGAAAATGATACATAGTTTTCAATAAAAATTATATCTAAACATCTGAAAAGTAGGGTGCACTTCTACATTCAGTCCCTCTTACCCTATTACCCCTAATTAAAATCTAATGCAATCATATGCCCCCAGAAGTCACTAAAGCTGTGAATAAAATCCACCTGTAAGTAATTTAATCTCAGTAATAAAACAGCTGTTTCCTGACTGCCTAAAACATTGTTAGTGAACAAGCACGTATCAATAAGATCAAGGAACAAACAGGACAGGTCAAAGATAAATCAGTGGAAACCTTTAGGCAGAGCTGGGTTATAAAACAACATCTCAAGCTTTCAAAGTACCACAGAGCACTGTTTAATCCATTATCCAGAACTGGAAGAGGTTCACAACTGCAAACTCTCAAAGACATGGTCATCCACCTAAACCCACAGTCTGAGCAAGGAAATCATTAACAAGGAAAGCAACAAAACACACATGGTAATCTAGAGGAACAGTGGAGATCCACAGCTCAGGTGGGAGAATCTGCTGACAGGGATTCTATGAGTGGTGAACCCTACTAATCTGGGCTCATGGAAGATTTGCAAGAAGAAAGAAAAAAGCCATAAGGAGTCAATTTTGAAGCCTGCCATATGCCAAGAAGGTGTTCCGGTCAGATGAGACTAAAACGTAACTTTCTCACATACAAGCCAAAAGTTGTGTGTGGCAACCAATACTTCACATTATCCTGAATGCACCACCTGGACAGTTGAAAGATGGTGGCAGCAGCATCATGTTGTGGGGATAGTTTTCTACAACAGGTACATGGAGGCTGAGATCCTGGGAAAATGACTGAGCTAAATACTGTAGAGTTCTGGAAGAAGACCTTGTAGCAGCTGCAAAAGACTTGAGACCTGGGTGGAAGTTCACACTCCAGCAGGACATCGACCTTAAACAAACAGCCAGTGCTACAATAAAGTTTACATCAAATGTGTTAGAATGGCCAAGTCAAAGTAAAAAAACTAAAAGTTCAAGGGGTATAAATAGTTTTGGAAGACCTTGTTGTTGTAGACAGACATGTAAACTCATAAAAATAATTTTAGTTGTCTCGTGCATATAGATACGTATCAAATGCAGTATGTATCAAATACATTTGTCCTTTCATTTTAACATGTAGTTCTGTTGGTTTTAGTATTCAGTCATACTGAATACTAAAACCAGAAGTTGAAATCAGCAGAATATTCCCCATTCCTACAGTGGATTGTAATGTTATTAAGGTTCAAAATAGCTCTTTACACTATATTTCTCATTCACCCTCACTCATTTAGCACTTTCTATTATATAGTTTAGTTTTAATTGGAGCAATGTTACAAGTAATCAACTGCAAGCTTGTCAGGGGCAATAGTATATCCAGTATCTTGCCCAAAGACACTTCAACGTGTGGCATGGTTAGAGATCAAACCACCAGTCCTTTGATTGGAAAAGTACTACTGAATCACAGTCATCCTGTGGTTCAGCTGTGGAGGTTAAGCAGCAAGGAGCTGCTAATTATAAGGCTTTGACTAACTGATTATTGACAAACAAGACTACCTCTTAAAAACAAAGACAGTAGTACAGAGGAAAAATATTAGCAATGATCTTAAAGGGCCAAAATGAGAAATCCCAGCAAGGTCAGACAGTAATCTGAGAGTTCACGGCATCAGCACAGGCTAATTTAATTAAACAAGTTCAGCTTGTTTTAAAAGATTGGAAAGTACAAAGCCTCTCTTCCTAAATTGAACCTGACAGTATGGCTTGTGGTTTGCAAATTTGCATTTGTAGACTCATAGTCTTATCCATCCTAATGACAAATAAGATCAAGATAGTTATAATGCAGAGCAATGTGTTTGCCAAAATCTAAGCACAGCATCTCAACACAAACTATTTAAACAGACTGTCAAGCAGAGTGGTGGAAGAAGTGTTGATTCATTGTTGTTTTTACTGGCTGCTACAGGACCTAGACATCTGGAAGTCACCAAGTCAGCCATCAACACCTTCTATGGGCAAATGTGGGGCCATCTGGCTAACAGCTGAACGTGGTTCAAATTATCACTTAAAACAGGACAATCATTTCAAAGACAACAAAAAAAATTTAGAACCAAACAGCTGAATAAAAAGAGGTTCAGTGAGTTATAATATCAAAGTGGACGTTCAGATAAAAATTTGAAGGAATGATTTGATGGGAACTCTTTGTCTGCTCTCCAAAGCCCCAACTCAGTCCTTGTTCTTTTATTTATTTATTATTTTATTTTAATTATTTATTTAAATATTTTCCTCATATCCCTGTCACACAATTGCATATATATCTTGCATTTCAATGTTGCACAATCATGGAGTTTTAAGCTAATAAAACTCCTGCATTGCCTTTTTAAGCAGCTGATAATTTTTCACACGTAAGTTGATCTCCAGTTAAAAAGAGTTGCCACAGATTTTTATGGATACGTCAAAATATTTCGAGACACGAGTGATGCAACTTAGAAATGGCATAAAAAATGTGCCACCTCTACAAAATGCACTTAAAGGGTTAATTCGGATTTTTTGGAAATGAAGTTCTGTAAGGTTTTTATGGTAAAAGTTCTCTTACCCATAGTAGTAAGGTGTCATATCACGTTGAGCTTTTTGCAATACTAAGCATATCTTTGGAACAGTGGAAGCTAACAAGCTAAGCAGATGTACAGTACAGACCAAAGGTTTGGACACACCTTCTCATTCAAAGAGTTTTTTTTTTATTTTCATGACTATGAATATTGTAGCTTCACACTGAAGGCATCAAAACTATGAATTAACACATGTGGAATTATATACTGAACAACAAAGTGTGAAACAACTGAAAATATGTCTTATATTCTAGGTTCTTCAAAGTAGCCACCTTTTGCTTTGATTACTACTCCGCAGACTCTTGGCATTCTGTTGATGAGCTTCAAGAGGTAGTCACCTGAAATGGTTTTCCAACAGTCTTGAAGGAGTTCCTAAGGATGCTTAGCACTTGTTGGCCCTTTTGCCTTCACTCTGCGGTCCAGCTCAACCCAAACCATCTCGATTGGGTTCAGGTCCGGTGACTGTGGAGGCCAGGTCATCTGGCGCAGCACCCCATCATTCTCCTTCTCGGTCAAATAGCCCTTACACAGCCTGGAGGTGTGTTTGGGGTCATTGTCCTGTTGAAAAATAAATGATGGTCCAACTAAACGCAAACCGGATGGAATAGCATGCTGCTGCAAGATGCTGTGGTAGCCATGCTGGTTTAGTATGCCTTCAATTTTGAATAAATCCCCAACAGTGTCACCAGCAAAGCACCCCCGCACCATCACACCTCCTTCATGCTTCACGGTGGCAACCAGGCATGTAGAGTCCATCCGTTCACCTCTTCTGCGCCGCACAAAGACACAGTGGTTGGAACCAAAGATCTCAAACTTGGACTCATCAGACCAAAGCACAGATTTCCACTGGTCTAATGTCCATTCCTTGTGTTCTTTAGCCCAAACAAGTCTCTTCTGCTTGTTGCCTGTCCTCAGCAGTGGTTTCCTAGCAGCTATTTTACCATGAAGGCCTGATTCACACAGTCTCCTCTTAACAGTTGTTCTAGAGATGTGTCTGCTGCTAGAACTCTGTGTGCATTGACCTGTTCTCTAATCTGAGCTGCTGTTAACCAGGAAATTCACTGGTCTCGACATGAGAAATGCTCTTCTGATAAATTAAGCTAATACTTGTTTGACCACTTCGGTGAGGTCTCAGAAGGTGTATAGAGCATTGAATTTTTTATCCCTAGATAACCACATGCAATGATTTTTAGATTTGAAACTTACATGATAAGTTAGATAATGGTGTGAAAGCAGTCTTGGGGATGTCTGAATTCAGAATTAGTACACCTAGCATTAGAGCAGCCCATAGGAAGACTTCAAGAAGTTAAGAGAAAGTAGAAGGAGACACAGAAAGATGAAGAAACATGTTAAAGTATTTTGTTGTCATGAGACAGCATCATAAAATTATATTTCTTTATGGCTAGAAAGCATTTCAGATGTTAATATATAATATAATGATATTGTAACAGAAAAAAGAGAATTTATGGATGATTTAATTTCCTGCTAGCACAGTACAGTGTGCCCATTTCTGAGGTCATGCAATCCCTTATTAAAAATAACCACTACAAGGTTTATAGATGAGATGGAGGGGGAATATGGGGCCATGGTTGACAGAAGAGAAGGAAGCAGGAAAACAGTGCAGTTTTGTGGGGTAGACTCAAAGAGAAATGGAAGAAGTGGAAATCATGGAAGAGGGAGATTAGAGGTGAAGAAACAAATGCAGAGATGTGAGAAAGAGCTGTGCACCAAGAAGCAAGAAAGAAAAGTCTTAGACAAAAAGAGGAAGGAGGAGCAGAGAATGGAGTACTCATTAAAACTGTGTCAACAAATGTTCCTGCACTCTCCAGTGTGTTAGGGTGTATGACTCAAATTGTGTCTGTGTCTAAGAAAGAAAGAAAGAAAGAAAGAAAGAAAGAAAGAAAGAAAGAAAGAAAGAAAGAAAGAAAGAAAGAAAGAAAGATAGCTTTAGTTTTTTTTGTAGTTTACTTTTGAGAATGTGCTGCTTGAATATCCAAGCTATCTGCAGTAGAAACTTGTTAACGCAAATACTCACAGACAAAATTATCAAGGTATAAACACAACAAGTGCCTAAAATCTTTAGACATTCACAATTCTCAAACATACAAGGGGATATAAAGTACTCGGCCGCATATGAAAATAGTTTCAGGCAAACATCTGCACAAGTTAGATGTTTACATCAATTGGCCATGAATGTGTTTGTCCTGTGAATGACTGGAAGACTTGGACAGGGTATAAACAGCATGGTCCCTGTTGACTGAAGGCAGCTTAAACCAGTATGTAAAACAACTGAATGAATGAATACCCATTTGAGCAAACATCATGTCTATGTATTATACTGGGAAATTAAAGCCTCATTGTAATTATTTGTGTTTTGCATTTTACCCATTGACCTCTGATTTGTACCAGGCTCCTCTACAACCCTGCAAGGACATAGCAGAAAGGATAGATGGATGGATTAATGGATGGGTGAAAGTGTATGCCTCTGCTTGCCCCTTGCCTGACACCTCTTGTTCCGATCGTTGACCCTGTTTCTGTCCTTGGATTATTGAGCCAGCCTAGCCCTCGGATTATTCAGCCTGGAGTCACTTCTTACCTGTGCTGTGGAGATCACCGCCTGCCGCCCACTGAGGTTTCCCCACTGGGTTTCAAGTTCCACTCAAGACAAAAGCAGTGATTCCTGGAAGCTGTGAGGAGTGTTACCTGTGTGACGTTTTCCTGTGGCTGAATAAACCTTTTAAACTTTCAATACTGTGTCTGGCTGAATCTTGGGTCCGCCTTTTTCTGATTCGTAATAAAAACACAAAAACAAGTCCCAAACATCATGACATTATGGTGATGCTGAAGACCTGTACTCAGGCAACAACAGTTGTCAATGAAAGCTGTAGTTGGACATAAACAAACAAAAACACGTTTTGAAATTTTCAAAGAAGAACAGAAACCTAAGTGAAGCCCCTTTCTTATTTCTGTTGATATGTAGTGTACACATTAGTGTACAGATTAGAATATCATCATAAAGTTAGGTTGTTTCAGGAATTAAGTTCAGAAAGAAAACAAATTTATAGATTATTTACACAGGAGACGTATTTAAAGTATTTATTTCTGTAAACATTTATTTGATTTGGTTAACAGCTAATTGAACCAAATCAGAATTCAGTTACCCAGAAACTTAGGGTGTATTCAGACTTGCCACTTTTGGTCCGCTTTAAACGGACCAGAGTTCGTTTCCCCCGTTGGGCCGGACCTTTTGTGCAGGTGTGAATACACTCAAGCGAACCCTGGTCCGGACCAAACAACCGGACTGAGACCCACTTTTTGAAGTGGTCTCGGTCTGCTTCCAAACGGACTCTGGTGCGGTTGGCTTATGGTCTGAATGCAAACCGGCCCCGATCCGAACCAACTACAAAAAACAAACGTCTCTTTGGACATAAAAAGCCACCGCAGCCGGTAGCAAAGGTGTGTGTTGTAAGGTAATCATACCTGATAAGCTGTGTGTTGCTTAGCAACGCTACTGGCTTGTTGTGGGACAAGGCACGTAGAGAACGTTGGCGTTCAGCACGCATTCTCCGACGGGGTTCCAACATTATAAATGGAACGTCTCAAAGTATGTGTTGAATGAGCTGCTCTTCACCCTCACAATAATATTGCAGCTTTAATAACGGCATAAATGTGCAGAACAGAGGTGCTGCACGCAGCACGTCTACAGCTGTTTTCCTCAATTTCTGGGTCTGTGCTCTGTCCCAACCCCGTCATTTCTGTCCAATGGGAACAATGATCGTCATCCGCGTGGCTATGTTTAAAAGTAATAGTTCACTTGCAAAAAGTACAATGTGAAAACAAACCCCACCAAATGAAAAAAATAAAGTTTGCTTTTGGTCCGGACCAAACAAGCGGACCAAAGGACTTTCCTGGTGTGAATACACCCTTAGATTACTATGCAACACAAATTTAAAAAATGTTTTTAATGCAAATATGCATCATGCCCTACATAATCATGGGAAGCACGGCTGATTTGACAGACCTTACAATAAGGCTACACAAGGGGGTGGGGGGTATAATGAAATTAAAAGGTGCAATAAAATGGTTACATAGGTGTCCATGACCTCAAAACTAAATTTAAATATGTTACTATATAAAACCCTGCAACTATCCAAAGATCTCCCTCCCATGTTTGGAGAATTATTACGACTGTTGGTGTGACATTATCTATGAAGTAAAATGGAAATATCTAAAAATCAATGAGTCGATATTTCCTCACAATCTTTGTTGCATGATGATAAATCAAATTACACGACAATAGTAACTTTAAATATTTTGGTTATGTAATTTATAAAAATAATCTAAAATGGGGGAAATGGAACACAGACTAGCACAATTGAATGGCAAATCTAGATATTGGTCCTGGAAAGTTATTACTTCATGTCGTGTAGTCTGAACTGAAACAAACCTATGGGGCCTCTCACAATTCAGCCTATTGTATAATTTTAACAAAATGGATTTCTGTAGATATCTGTATCAGAAGCATATTCAAATTAAAGAAGAATCTGACATGCAACTTGTTAATTGTGCCGCAATACCAGAATTATACATATTGGGATGGGGATCTATAGCAAGGGTGAATTACTGCGGGCTCCTTTTTCATATTTAGTAACACTAACCATTACTGACCCAGAACTACTAAATTTCAATTAAGATTGCAAATTTGAAAACTAAAATTAAAAAGTTCCCCAAATAATGCTGTTAATTTAATGTATCCTTATGATTGATGACAGAGGATTTACTAATAATTAAAATACAATTATTTTAATCTTTTAAAAGTTTCATTTGTTTTAACCATATTAATGCAGTTTAGGCCTGTTTTAATGGTAGCCCACTGCAGTTCTATTTATAGTAACACATTTGAGATATGTGGAAAAAATGAATCCAAATGAATGAATAGAATTAATGAAGACCATCCTAAAATGCACTTTTTTATGTAGAGGACAATGCATCTGGAACAACTGCCAGGTCCTTGTTACAGTCTTAAATAGGTGCACTTTTGATACTTCTGGATACTTCTCTAGGTCATGCATCAGGTTTCTTGGAATTACTAAAAAAATAATTAAAGGCACACCACAGAGTAGATAAAAAATATATTTAAAATGTCCTTATTTTAACTGGCAATTTAAATAAAATTAATAACCACCAATGAGTTGTGACCATGCTTCATTAGGGTCTCTCGCTCATGTGGCATAAAATCCTGTTCTGTTGTACCCTTCCAAACTGTAAACTTAATTCTCATTTTAAAGCACATTGTGAAATCAGTTAAACATAAAACAACAAAAAAACAAACAAAACAAAAAAGCAAAAAAAAAAAAAAAAAAATATATATATATATATATATATATATATAATATATATATATATTATATATATATATATATATTAATATATATAATAGGCTCATGTTCTTTGCCCATATTTGTTTAATGCAGGACAATGCAGGTTAGTAAGTGTGACCCATGTGGATCCTTAATGTGTTACACAATGTTGTCTAAATTACTAAAAACCCTTTAGAAAACCACAGGACCTGCATGTGGCCCACATACACATGTTGGCTGGGCCATGAATCATACCATAGCATACCATACCCTTTTTTTTTTCTAAAGAACTTAAACAACATTACAGCTGACCAGCTGACCAAAGTGCTGTACAAAATATTTAAGTATAATGAAGCTAATACCTCCTTCTAGAGATACTTTTTTTTAACCAACCCCAGTTCTCATTTTCTCGTTTCCACTCTCCTGTTCCTTCTCTTGATATTCTCCCTCCTTCTTTCTCCCCCACTCATTAAAACACCTGCTGTCCTCTTGCAATGTATTCCACAGCTTCCTTTGTCAGCATTTACCTCCTCACACCATTTTCCTGCAACTCATTTTCCCCTTCCGCTCCAATCGGTCTTATTTGCTTGTCACTCATTGTACAAACTTGTTTCCCCTGCACGCACAATTAGTAGGTGTTAAAGATAACGTAAAATCCTGATGGTCGGCAGGCGGCGACACTTTATTATGCAGCTAAGGAATCGGGACAGTTTACACCCAGACAGAGATAAAAGAATGAAACATTGAGAAGTTTATATTCATAAATATAACCAATCTACTTGCCTGCTTTTCTGTTTCAAAAATATTAGTACTTGGTCACAGTGAAAAATACATTTTACAGCCTAAACTGCGTGTTTTGGAAAACAGTAATTTACAGGTTTTTTTTATTTTTTTATTAGTTTTTTTTGTACCAACGCAGGCTTTAAAGTAAGATCTGACTTTCTGCATCAACCCTCTTCCAACAGACTGGATTTAAATCTCTCTTTACTTTAGTGGCAAAGCAGCATTGTCGATTCATCTACTTGATTAGAGCGCACTCCCTCCGAGTCTTTCTATTCTCTCTCTCGCTTTTAGACACACACACTCACACACGCACTCTCTCTCTCTCTCACACACACACACTGGTAAGTCAGTCATTGAAATAATATACAACAACCTTCCTTGCCACGCTGCTTCCGTTTCCCACCAGCTCTCATCGCTTCAGCATTTCTCTCATCAGGTTTATCCCCCCTCTCTCTCTTTCTCTCTCGCTCTCTCTCTCCATCTCTCTTTCCCTCTCTTCCTCTTCTCTTTCGGGGGAGAGCTCATATCTCTGGCGGTTTGCCGCATGGAAGTCGCCCAGGCTAGACTGAATCATCTCTCTCTGACTCGGACAGTCCTTTCTCCATTTGCCATTCCGCGGCATCAACAGCAGACTCAACGTCACATGAGCCGGGATACGCGCCGGGATGTAACGGCATCTATCCGCTGAAAGACTGTAAAAGGGAGAACCAGAATCCCGGTATCATTCCAGCAGAGAAAGCAGGGGAGGGGGGTAATGTTTCTCATTCAGATATAACAACCACTGAAAGCAGGGATCGCCAAGTGCGCAAAAGCCGTTGCTTGAGAACATTTTTACGCACAGGGCTGCGCTTTCTTCCAATTCATTTTTTTGTCCCCACTGTTCACTGCACGGACAGACCTGGAGGTTGGAATGTGTATGTGTGTGGTGGTGGGGACTTCCATGATGTGAAGTCCCGATTTTTGCCAAGCAACCCACCTGGAGTCTTGAAACAGAGAAAATCCGTCGCCCTACTGGAATATCAACAACCTAGTCCTGACAGTGACCCGGGGGGGGTGGGGGGGGATGTTGCTGCTGCAGCAGCAGAGTTTGGGACTCTAGCGAGCTTCCACAACTTTTTTTCCCCCTGGTTCCATTTCTAATCTGTTTTCCTCTGATCATCTTCGCCTTTGGGACTTTCTGTTTGATTTGCAGCTCTACAGAGTCAGTCATGGACCGCTCCACGTCTTTGGATATTGAAGCGCTCAAGGTAAGACCCCTCTTACTGGCGGGTGGCGCGAAATCACTCCCGCAAAGTGAGCTGATGTGCCACTCAAGATGGGTGGCATGTTGGATGAGCGCGACTGATGAGTGACTGATCGGTTGTCTCGGGTGGCTGCTTGGATTAATCCATAGTTTACTAATGGTGAGTTGGGGGTGAAGGGGATGTGGATGGCTTTGATAGTTGCATCCAAAAGTCTCTTTTGGATGCTGGGTATTCTGGAAAATGTTAAGGGCAGGTGACATGCATGCGTCTAAGATGGATAAATGAAGTAAAAAAAGAGATTGAGCAGGTAAAGTTTCACTGTGCCCTGCATAAACGCGCACTGGTGTGGCTGTGCAGATAGGATCTCCTTAAGGAGATAAAAAAAAAATAATGACGAGATTCCCCTGTTACTGAATTCATGATCTGTCGTTTTCTGTCTGGGATTCGGCTCTTCAAAGTTATTTCACCTCATCGTGGCAGTTTAAAATGTAAGTCTACGTTTCTTGAATATCAAGAGGAAACTAAGTATATGCGAGCTTATGTTTGTTTTTGTGCAAGCTGTGTGTGCTTTGTGAGAGTGAATGTGGTCTGTGATCGTTGGAAGTCCTGAACCTTTTAAAAATTCTTGCAAAAAATTCTTAATTCATGTTAAGCTACTATAGAAAAAAACAAAAACAACAAAAAAACCAAACTGTTTCTCAAAAAAAACAAAAAACCTCTCAAACAACTTTCAGCCACACAGTGTATTATATATATATATATATATATATATATATACCGGGATTCTCCAATATTGGTAATCAAGTGTGAGTAACTGAAGGTGGAAATGTGCTGCTGTTGTACAGTTAACCAGTGACTGAGTAAATGAGCAAATCAATGAAATTCCCCACGGGTTTGACCTTTTTAGGTGCATTTTATGTGATCCAATCTCTTAAACAGGAACCATGATGCTGTGCTGATTCAGAGCTCCAAATTGACTCTGACCATAAATTCACAGATTGTGGATTCAAAAGATGAGAATTTGCATTCTGATTTAATAATGACCTTTTAGCCACTGAAGCTGACTCACAGAACTGATCAAGTGTTGAAGAACTCTTTGTGTGTGTGTATGAAATGTTGTTTTTCTATTCTATTTGACAGTAGAAAACACATAAATATCTAGCTGAAGCCAGTAACGCACCACTTTAAAAAGTATCTGTATAAGGGTTTTAAAGAATTTATTAAATATATTAATAATTAAGCTTCTAATGCTTTAAAAACTAATAATCCTAAAAATTCATTGTCATTGTCATAAAATGTAGTCTTTTGAAGCAAATCCTTGATTTCTAGAGACTTAAATTGCAATGGTTGCCTCCATGTAACTTCCAAGTGACAATCCCGGATAGTCTGTAATCAAATCCCAACTCTGGTGCTGTGAGTGCATCACTCTGCACATTTAGTGCAAAATATTTCCACTCCTTACTGATATTCCATATTTTCATCTGCCCACCTGCCAGTTGTTTTCTGAAAGACCTGGTGTCTAATCAACACTGAGAATCCCCAAAGATCCAGTGCATAGGTCCTGGGCACTCTAAAGTAAACACATACTGTGCCCTCCTGCGTTCCTGTATTTGTATAGAGGGTCAGCAGTGTGTGCGTGTGTTTGTTAGGCTTGGTGTGGACATGTTTGTCTATAGTGGTGAGACCAATAATATACAAACCACTGCTTGGGAAAAATGCCCTTCCAAATATAGTTAACTGTTAGCGTGTGTATAGTGTGTGTATGTGTGTTAGGCGCACATTTTCAAGCTTATTGGATTTTAAGACACTGAATATAAATTACATCCAAAGACATTTATACACTGCAGTCCAATTTATTGAAAACCCTTTTTTGAAATGCTAAATAGATGTGTATATCTTAGATCCGGGGGGGTGTTAACGCTAGTCTTTGAGAAAAATACTCAAAATTATAAACAGAAGAGGACAGCATTTAGACAGCTGGAAACAATGGACAAATATTTCTTGCATTTGTGTGTCTTTGTCTTTGTTTGGCCAGAACCATGTGCTTGTAAATCAGTGCAGGTTTCAATATCAATGGAGCAGTTTAAGTGCTATTGATCTTTAGTAATAGCTGTGCCATAAATTATATGGAGAATAATAAAGGCGGTCGGAGTGAATTTGACCCTCTAGATCAAAGACTCTTGACTTGTAGCATTTAAAATCTGGTTTAACTTTGGTGGTGTTACAGAAAGCGTAAACTTTAATGTCACAAGATGGGATCAAATGGACGTGTTTTGAAGTTACAATCAAAAAATGGCACGCACTAATGTATTCATGAGTGCTTTTAGCTATGAAACACATGGAAAATAACAGGGTGGCTAAATTATAATTCCAGACAATGAATATCAAAGGCCATAAATTATACAGAAACTCAAAATTATAAGCTAACAGTGTAGCTTTTAAGCCTGTTTTATATTAGTTCCACAAATATACAAGCCAACTAGTTTGAATAAAGCATGAGTCTCAAATGATGGTTAGTTACGCATCATAGTAGCTGACAAAATATTCAGTTCAAAACTGAGCCCAGCCTTTGCAGGGAGTATGTTTTCCTGCCCTGGGTGCACTCTTTCATTCAATTCCATTTGGTAACCACCTAGTGCAGTCACAGTTTTGCATTTCTGGCCACTGAGCAGCTCAATTTGAGCAATTGGGGGTTCAGTGCCTTTTCCAAGGGCACTTCAAAAGTAGCTGCTGAGGGATGGGAGAGCATTAGTCATTCATTTAAGCCCCCCCCAAGAATGCTGCTCTAACCTTCAGGAAAGCACAATTTGTCATTTGTGTATCACCACTTCCGTAATTCTGGTACAAGCATTAAAAAAAACACAAGTGATAACTTAATGTACTGTGATGTGAAATACAATATGTTGTGCTGACACTCACAGTGTGACAGCTGTAAAACGTGAAACGTGGCTGCCTTGCTTTGAGCCAAATTGACTTAATTCTTACTATACCACAAGCGTACCAAACATTTGCATGTGTGCTAATTTCCTTTTTGAATCCATAACCGATATGCTGCGATGCATTAGGATAACTGAGCGCAGCACTGAATTAATGTCAACGTCCTCCCTGGTTGCCAAATGAAAGTATTGATAGCTGCATGTGAATTTGTCGACATGGCAGTTTCTCAATCAGTGGGATGGGACCACACATTGCTGACATATTGATATATGTCCAATGTCTATATTTCATACTTATTTATGGAAAATGAATACCATTAACTGGGAACATGGACCTGGGATTCAACAGTCTGTCAGTTCAAGGTAACTTATTTAGAAGGTAAACGTAGATATTGGAAACTTTTTAACTGATCCATCAATGAGTCACAAGATTTATTTCCTTCCTTCTGATACAGGTCCACACCAGTGAATTAGAATATTATCAAAACAAAAGTTCATTTTAGTTTTTAATTCAAAAGTATTTATTACTCACATAATGATGTCTTTCAGCTTTTTGTTTCTGTTCATTTAGGTGATTATGAGTAAGAGCTCATGAAAACCCAGAACTTAACAGTTGTTCAATGTACAGTCAGTTATTCCAAAATGTGGGTATACCCTAAAAGGTGACTGTTCAGAGTGCTGTTCATCAAAGTCTATTAATGGGAAGTTTTGTTAAAGAAAAAAGCATGGTAGACAAGGTTAGACAAGCCACAGAAATAACCACAGCTTTGAGAGGCAAAACCCATTCAAAGGTTTGAGATAGGTTTACAGTGAAAGAATTGCAGCTAGATTTAGGGCTTCAAGAGCTACCACCAGAAGACTTACTGTATATAGGACATATGGTATAACAGTGTCTTGTGCTAAGCCACTCCTTAACCAGAGACTATGTCAGAAGCATCTTTCCTGAGCTAGAGTGAAGAAGTAAACTATAGCTCAGTGGTGCAGAGTGGTGCAGAGTCTCTTTCACAGATGAAAGTGAGTTTAGTATTTTATTTTGAAATCAAGGTCCCAGAGTCTGGCAATAGGATGGAGAAACCCAGAATGTAAATTGCTGAAGGTCCAGAGTAAAGTTTCTACATTGAGTGATGGTTTGGGGAGCCATGTCATCTGCAGGTGATGGTCCACTGTATTTTGTCAACTCCAAAGTCATCTACCAGGAAATGTTAGAGCACTTCATTTTCCAAACAACATTGCCAGAAATGTCACAACCTGGTTGATTTAATGACCATGGTATCACTGTGCTTGACTGGTCAGCAAACTCAATTGACCAGATCTCCATATGGTGAATTTACAAGAGGAAGAAGAGAGAAACCAGGCCAAACAATGCGGTAACGACTGCTATTAAATCAACCTGTACAGTAATCCATGCAAAAGGAGCCCTGACCAAGTGTTGAGTGCATATTCTTTACAGTTCATTGATATGATTTTCAGAAGGACAACAATTAATATATTAAACAGGTCTGATGCAATATTGAGATTTTCTCAGTAACTATGTTTTCATGAGTTGCAGATCATAATCATGTAAATAAACAAAAATAAAGTTTTGAAATAGGTCACAGTGTGTGTAATGAATCTATGTATGATTTTTAATATCTGCTGAATTACTAAACTTGTTAATGATATCCTAATTTATTTCAGAAATTGTTTAAATGAAAATATTTTAAATCAGCAGATACCCGGGGAGTATTCAGTTCATTTTAGATTTTGATATGAAATGATAACGTTTTTTTTGTAACTTTTTCATGCACAATTAAAAACACTTTGCTATTGTGTTCATTAGAACATTTTGTAGGTTGAAGAAATGGATTCCCATCCACTCCTTAGCAAGCACTAGACTCTGGGTGTTTCAAGATATACAGTTTAGCATGCATGGTATGTATATTAATCCTTCTAATTAATTAGTATGCTTAACAAATGATACATTTAAAAGAAAAATTGCCAATATGAAAAACAAGAACGATTGATGTACCTCTACTATGGTGTATTTGGTGATCTTTTTTACAATTTTCTCTAGACATTGCTATAGTCTGCTATAACAACTTCATGTTTTACAATTTTTACACTGTTTTCACTGCACTGTTCGAATTCATGCAATCACCCACTCAAATAAACAAAAGAATTACACGTATCTCCAGGCATGAGAAAATAGTGTTTATGGTAATTTGCTAAGTCCAGTAGTCAGTGTAACAGTTAATTACTTCTTTTTGCAGATAGACCACTTCCACTAAACACCAGGGTTTATAATGTATGAAATTTTTCTATACAGAAAAAACAGAGGACAACAAAAACATTCTGTTTATTTAAATGGTGTGTTTATGTGGATCCAATTTTGTGTGTTCTTCTAAAAATGCAGCATTTAAAGGTTTAACAGCTTCAGGGCTCCTGTTGGACTTCTAAAGGTTAACTTTCAGCATTTAAACTCTCCGTGCACACATATGCATCTGTGGGGGAGTTTTTTTGTTGTGCTTGTGGAGCAGCTAAGCACAGTAATCAACTGAGTTGAACCTTCTAACTTTCATATTGCTAGCAGTCATGTGCGCACGCCATTTGGTCCACAAAAGAATGCCGCTCCAATTCGCTTAATGAGATGGCTAAAGGTGCAAAACACACATAGTGAGTGAGTGTGTGTGTGTGTGTGTGTGTGTGTGTGTGTGTGTGTGTGTGTGTGTGATCACATGTGTATACAGTATATAACATTGTGTGGATTAATCCCTGATGAGACATCAACATGGTGTAGACATTTTGCCTGCTCCACACAAGAGGAAATGAGTTATGTGCATTAATGGTTAGGTTTAAGATTAAGATATGATTCGAGTTTAGGGTAAGGTATATACTGGTAAGGGTTAGGGTGAGATTTAGGGTAAGGGTCAGGGTTAAGCTATAGCAATGAATGGAAGTCATTGCAGGGTTCGTTCAAGTATAAAAAGACACTACATGTGTGTATGGTATTTTACATTTGTAATTATTTATATGCAAGTTAGCAGGGTCCAATCATTTATTCACACTAACCCTGACAAGTAACGAAAATACTGTTATATAATGCAGAATATTATTACCTTTATATTGCTTGTATTCAAAGAAATTAAAAAGATATATTTTATCTATTGTTTGAAAAAAACCTAACAGATTGTTCTGAAGAAGCACTTGGTTGCATATTAATGGACATTTTGAAAACAATGACACTAATTAGGACAACCCTTGATCAACATTTAGTGCAAAGACAAAACTCGTGATGTAAAGAATATTTTCTCAAAATTATAATTTATTTTCTTCAATATTTTTCTAACACCAAGAGAAGCAAGGAAATGTGCTTTCGTCTGATTGTTATTTGTGTTTTAAATGTTAGTCAGAAGCAGTTCATTTCGCTTACTTTCACTTTTGCACTTAGAAGAAAGGTGACTCTTGCACTTGTTGTGTCTGTGATTTTTAGGCATTACCACTGTTAAAAATATTGTCCTTTGGGTCAACAGAACGGATGAGTTTCTGTCTAAAAAAAAATACAATAAAAGCTTTGATTACTTTTAAGACTGCTTCAGTATGGCAAACTAAGCCCATTTGTCAGAGCCTAAAGTGAACTAAAAAAAATAGTAATAATAGATGAGTCATTGAAGAAAACGTTAGGACCTAGAGTGATGTGCAGCTCTGCTTGTTAGAGCGAGAAAAATAAATCTCATCTTAATCTGTCCCACTGGTTCCTCTGACTTTAAATGTTCTGAAGCATATACTACTGTGCTCAACTACAACTGGCAAAGTCAAGCTGTTTGACTCCAATATCCAAATTATCATGGATGGCATCTTGATACGTTTTACTTCAAGACCTAGGATACTCCATATACTCCACAGCTTGACCAAATAGTTTTGATTCCTACACCTAATAATTTTGATGAACTTGCTTTAGTACTAAGGAATCAGTTAAAGATTGGAAAATGTGTGAATTCTCTCTCATGGTTCACTTAAGCAAAATGTTGTAAAACAAATTTAAAGGTAAACTATTTCCATGACATCTACAATGTCTTATAAAAGTATACCCCTTGAACTCTTTAAAATATTGTCATATCACAGCCACAAAATATTTAACAGGGGATTTTATGTAATAGACCAACACCAAATAGTATATAATTGCAAAGGTGAAAGAAAAGGATAAATAAATAAATAAATATTTGAAAAGTTGGGCTTCTTAAGTGTTTTGCAGGATCTCCGTTCTGCTTTGGTTCCATCCATCTTCCCATCAACTCTGACCAGCTTCCCTGTCTCTGCTTGGGAAAAGCAGCATGATCCTGCCCCCACCATGTTTCAGAGTCAGGATGCTTTTTTCAACGTAATGAGATGTGTTCGATTTCTGAACTAGAAACAGGGATTCCTGTCCTTCTTTTAAAAATTGTTTTCTTCGTCATTTAAAGAAAAACATATTATTTTTCACAATTCTCTTACATTGTTTTATTATCTTTTTAGAAATACCTGCCTCAGCTCTTATAAGAAAACAAGCTTCTCTGTCAATAAAAATTATTTTGAATCTAAATCTGACACGTGTATGAATAATTGTGGTCTTAACTTTATAATAGGAATAGATTAAACCCAGCTGGATGCTTCTAGCTAATTTTGTGAGTTCCTAAATTAAATCCAGTGCAACAACTGGCTGCATTAGATTTAATTTAGGGACATGAAATTTAATGGGGCTCATTGTTCTTCAAATTCACAAATATTTACTATTTTGTGTTGGTCTGTCACATAAAATCAGAATAAAATAAATGAAATTCTGTAGTTGTAAGGTGACAAAAGGTGAAACAGTTCAAAAAGTAGAAATGTGTTTGCTTAGCTATGTACTTCTTGAGGTGCACATTATTTTTTTTAACCAAAATGTAGCTCTTCATGTATAATTTTGCCACAGGTGGTGCTTCAGCAAAGGACACTCTGTGTGTCTGTCTGAGACATACTGCTAGCTCTGACAAAAGAGCAGTATTTACCACACTGGGAATGAGGATGAGGTGAGCCATTTAGAAGAGTTCACACTATGGCATTCCAAATGCATTTGCTGCAATGTGGTGCTGCCTGGAACTGAATGCAGACCATTGTTTGACAGAAGGCCTTGATATTGTGAATTATTGAACTGGACCAGAGCTGAAAACCCCCATGAGTCTTGCTACGCACAAGTTGAAGTCAGGCTGGATAAAAAACATAAACCTACAAGCCATCTATTACATTTATTAGTCTAACTTGACAGATTTTAGGAGTCAAAACCAAGGTTAATGAGTTTTTTTTGCCAAATAGGAAACATTGTATTTATTTCAGAATGACTGGCCCTACAAGCAAGTGTATTACAGAACCTAATTAATGCTTCCAGTTAGGCTCTGAGTTCTCCAATTAGACAGTGTTGCAAACTAATGACTAGGCTCACGCAAAGTTTATTTAAAATTTTTTCAATTGTTTCAGGGACACATGGCATACACTCTGAGTGGCAAACAATACCATGAAAACATTTTTTTAAAAACCCACATGGAATAAATTATTGACAAGAATAGGTGGGCAGATGCACTGCTCCCAAGTTGACACCTGGGGCAGTAAAGGCAGAGAGAGATGCAAAGGTGCTCTGTAAGCTCAGAAAAAAAGCATAATGAAGTTCAACTTGGCTTTGGGCATTCTCTAAGGTTCACATCACTGCGCAGTTGTTACAATTACAGACACACACATAAGTCGATACACCCACAGACCTGCAGACCATCACCTATCGCTAAGAATAGCTGACAGGGAGAGATTTGTTTATACATTTTCATATAACCTTCAAAACAAAGCAGAGCTACAATGCATTTTCCTTAGTTGTGTTATTTTATTTGGCCTCAGATCACCACTCATGACAATAATCCTGTAAACTCACGTCTGTTGCTGTGGAACCTTAAGCTCCCCAATGAGCGATCAGTCTTAACAATGACTGATGCTTCACCTTGTTATCTGCCAGTCAACCTTTCAACTATAAGCCTCGGGGTGTGTGTAACAAATGGTGTGTGTTTTTACATGTAGTATTTGCCAACCGGGAAAGGAGAGAATAATTTGTCCACTTTATGTTCTACTTCCGCAAATACATTGTCCCTCTTGCACTAAAGACATTTTTATTTTATCTTTTTGTATGTATGTAAGGGAAAGTGAAAAGTGTGTGGACTCACAGATTTAAGGTCTGCACGAGTATAGACATACAGTATATGAAGTAACTGAAAGTTATCTATACACTGCTGCTGATGCATTAGAACTTACATAATGCAATGATGTTACACAATGTCCTTCATCTGTAGTATTTTCACATGATCATTTGTCATACTGTTATCTGCACTAGACTTTATTTTGAGACTGTCACAAAGTATAGCCAGGTTGTGTGTTTTACAGTATGACCATGACCTGCTTAGACTGTACATTTTCTTGAGTCCTATTGTTTTTTCAAGAGAAGACTGACTGAACAAAATCAGAATATAAACGTTTTGCTTAGCATCTTAGGTAAATGTTGTTGGAATCTGGTCATTGGGAACAACTCATAAGATAACATCTTGATGTGCCTAAGTAAAGCCCTATATTACGATTGCACACACAACAGTTAAATGACAAAAAGACATATGGAGTTCTCCTTGTTGCTGTCACATATTAACATAAGCAATAAAGCGAACAGAGCTTTAAATTAAAAGCTTGCATCTAAAATCTAGATACAGAAATTCTCTGTTATATATACCCAATATTTATTATCTTTTAGAAAGTATGTTTTACCACTTTAACATCACATTTTGTCTCATTAAACTAGGGTGACCTGCTGGTCTTTTGAAGCCTCTAACAGGATTTCTTCCAAGTTTGAAGAAATATTGAAGCAATGACCAAATAATATCATCACTTTAACCTCACTTTATGCTATGCAGACACTTTACTCACTTACTTATAATGAATATTGAGATAATAGTAAAACTTACAGGGGTTGGACAATGAAACTGAAACACCTGGTTTTAGACCACAATAATTTATTATTATGGTGTAGGGCCTCCTTTTGCGGCCAATACAGCATCGATTCGTCTTGGGAAAGACATATACAAGTCCTGCACAGTGGTCAGAGGGATTTTAAGCCATTCTTCTTGCAGGATAGTGGCCAGGTCACTATGTGATACTGGTGGAGGAAAACGTTTCCTGACTCGCTCCTCCAAAACACCGCAAAGTCTCATCAGAGAACAATACATGTTTCACATTGTCCACAGCCCAAGATTTGCGCTCCTTGCACCATTGAAACCGACGTTTGGCATTGGCATGAGTGACCAAAGGTTTGGCTATAGCAGCCTGGCCGTGTATATTGACCCTGTGGAGCTCCCGACGGACAGTTCCGGTGGAAACAGGAGAGTTGAGGTGCATTTTTAATTCTGCCGTGATTTGGGCAGCCGTGGTTTTATGTTTTTTGGATACAATCCGGGTTAGCACCCGAACATCCCTTTCAGACAGCTTCCTCTTGCGTCCACAGTTAATCCTGTTGGATGTGGTTCGTCCTTCTTGGTGGTACGCTGACATTACCGTGGATACCGTGGCTCTTGATACATCACAAAGACTTGCTGTCTTGGTCACAGATGCGCCAGCAAGATGTGCACCAACAATTTGTCCTCTTTTGAACTCTGGTATGTCACCCATAATGTTGTGTGTATTTCAATATTTTGAGCAAAACTGTGCTCTTACCCTGATAACTGAACCTTCACACTCTGCTCTTACTGGTGCAATGTGCAATCAATGAAGACTGGCTACCAGGCTGGTCCAATTTAGCCATGAAACCATGTTTCAGTTTCATTGTCCAACCCCTGTATGTCATCACTTACTGTCTGATTAATTCAGCTAATGATTATCTGACAACATAAAGGTATTTATAGAGAAATAAAATTTCACTCACAGAAGGTCTGTTGATCGTTTAGGATGGAAATAAATATATACATAATTAAATAAATAAAATTAGACAGGTCATGATGCAGTGGAACACTATAAATTATACTTTATTGAACACAAATTACTCGAAATGGGAGAGTATCAAAAGCAAGGCATATATTTCAAAGACGTGACATGACTTCATGCTTCACAAAATCTCATTCTTTTCCTCACGTTGAGACCCTCATAGCATGTGCTTTTCAAAACAACAGCAAACATGGGAAGAAATGAAACAAAGTGACAGCAGCTATAGCAATCCTCTGGTAAATGAAGAATGATTGTATGTTCTTCTGTTTCAAAATAACTAACTGTTTTCTAGTTAGAATGAAACCCATAAATCAGAATTTATCAAATACACAGACTGTATATGGTGTGAGCACTGAGAAAAACAGGGAAGCAAAACGTTGTTTTGACAACTGACTGGTAAAAATACATTTTATATATGAGCATAAAAATATGTGTTTAATTTTGAATATTGAAAGTGGATGATCTTGACTGGTGTCCTTCTGTCCACCAAGTTAGGAGAGGGTGTTGCAGAGTGTGGCCAAACATAGGTCTCTCATCCATTGCTGGTCGCAATCATTTAATTCTCCTCATCTAATTGCCATTATCATCTGAAGATTATTGCAATATGACTAACTTTGTCAACACCAGTTTTACTCAAAATTCAATTATGCAACAATGACAAGGTAAACAAGATCTAGTAATTGTTCCTTGATCCTGCTATGGCATGGTAATAATCACCTGTGCTTTTTGACACCAAACACTGCCTTTTATTGTGGCTGTAGATTAAACACAGAAGCTCATTCCGCAGCTTGTGCCTGTGATTATAATTAAAAGTGACTTTTTTTTCACCGAAGGGGGCACATCTGACTTTATTGTACTACTGCTAAAACAACATTGTAGTCTGTAGCATGTACTTTTAGGAAGCCTACATAAACTTCAATATACTATGTATTTTACCTGACATAACACACAAGTATAAAACCTTTTAAGATGGATAAAAATGTTGTCTTTGAATTGCAGCTCAACCTTTCTCTCCCAAAGAACTGCAATATTTCAGCAGCAGGCCAGCTGTAATGTGCCTTAGAGTTAATATCCTTTCATTAGACTTTGCAAGTGACAATGAAATGACAGGCTACTCTTCATCTTTTCAGATACATTCTTGTTCTGTCTGTTACCTCCCCAAGCACAGATGTGGCTTCTCCTCCTGACATGAGTTTCATTCAAGATAAAAGTTTAGTTAAATATGAAAAGTGCAAGGATCATTAGCCATGAAGACAATTAAGATTGTTTTACTGAAACAAAGTAACTTCTACTTAATCTGGTGAAATGACTGCAGTTTGGTTGTTTTTTAGACATTTCCAACACACCCCCGGTTAAATTGTTAGGAATTGGGACAGCAGGGCCAAGCTCAATTCGTGGCAGTGGGGGGCAGAAGCATGCCACTGTTTGCCAGAAGACAGCATGCCAGAGGGAGCCAGGGGATTCTGCGAGGATGCCAGACCGGCTGTAAAAGCCTGCCACGGGTTATGCCGTAAAAGCCTGCCACAGCTTATGATAAACATATGCACCCACTCGGTGGGTGCATATGTTTATCTTGAGCATGTGTGTGTGCGCAAGTGAGTGTGTGCAAGTAAGTCCATTAAGCACTGCCACAAAGGCCATTGTCCTTGATGGTACGTTGGAATGTTCATCAACAGGCCATTCTGAGCAGCTCCACAGATGTCCTCAGGGAAGGGAGGGGGCAGAGGGAGCAGAGCATCATGTTTACATAACTTCAAGGAGAAGTTGAAGATAGCCAGCCATCAAGGCCGTGCAGGGGAGCCAGATTCAGAAAACAACAATAATTATTTGGGTTAGGCTGACTCTTAATTTCTGTCAGCCTTGAGAATCTCGCCGGTGCTTCTCAAAGGTGAATCCAAACAGCCAAATTCCTGGTCTTTCGCCAGATCCGAGCTAACAACTTTCTCCAAGATTTATCCCATTTCACCCCTGAGTCCAGGAACTGCAACCTGCCTGCGATCCTGTGTAAGGATCACATCCAGTATGCGATTCAGCTCACGTAACATCTCATTCTAAATGCTGATCGCCCTGAAGGTCCCATCACACATGACAGGCAGCCTCACAATTGCCAGAACAGCTGCTGACATTCTCCGAATTTCTCGATATGCCAGGTAACCGCTGACTCCAAAAAGCAGAAATCCTGATATCAAACATCTAATTATATACATATCTTCCACATCCTCGACTGACATTATCGACAAACACACAATCCTCCACTTCTGCCAGGAGTCCATTGTGTATCCAGAGAAAAACATCCCGTCTGGACAGGAGGGTTCTCCTCCACCCTGTCTTCTCGTCGAGAAAATTTTATCAATTGCATTGAGAGACCAGCTGACCAAATCCTTAAGACAGAATTTGGAAGATATGCAAAAAGAGGCTCCAAAAAGAAGACAAGACACAGAGCTGAAGCAGGGCATATATGGGAGGGGTGCAGGAGACAGAGAAAAAGCGTCCTCCTCCACCGAGAGTAGAAAAGAAAGTTATGAAAACTAGTAAGCTAATAAACTGAGAGAAGTGTGGAGAATGACATAGAATGCAGTTGTGTGTAATCAGGGGATAAGGTGGAGCAGCTGAGAAAGAAGGAAAGCAGGGAGAAAGGAGAAGACTAATTAACATGAATGGAGCTGAACTAATACACCAAACACCAAGAAATTAACTAACATGGCAACACCTTTATGACAATAAAGAGCACAGAGAAATGAACTGAATAAGAACATAAGAAACAACAAGGAAATGATCAAAACACAAACACAGAAGAAAACTAAAACCCTGTGGACCTTTTTTATTGTTGTTTTTTGGTGCCTAACTCATCAGCAGGGATGAACAGTGCCAGCAATAAAACTGTTTAAAAAAATCTGAAAGTAGCAGTCTATTGGCACACCAATGGGGTAGAGAGTGAGGTCCATTTTGTTACATTTGGTAATTCACCTAAAACTGACTTCAGAATGATTTCCATCATCACAGTGACAGCTCGGAGCTGATAGAGCAGATTTTGCCAACCTACAGGTATCTTATTGTTTAGATGGCTTTCAGATCCAAATACAGACATAAATACAAACAAAATGTAGGGATTGAAACAGATGTTAAATTTTCTGGCTATAACTTATCTATATGTGTTAAATAAATAAATAAATGTTGCAGCCCTATACTAAATGTTGCACTTAATAACAAGAAAGTATGCTTTTTAAAGGTGAGGGTTAACCAATGGACACAGTGGATGACATGATAGGAATCATGATTGGAAATAAACATGAATGTTTGTAACAGACAATGAAACCTTAACTCACTCTGCGACAATGGTGGTTTAAGGTGTCCCAGCAGGACAGGTTAGCATCTATTTTTCAGTATTCCATCAGTTGCAGAGTACATTTATCTCTTAGCTGTATCTGTCTCCCTGACACTCAGCCCCTTGACAAGTAAATCATCTCTTCACCTGCTGTGACAGCACAATCCTAGTCTGTCACATCTGCAGGCCAGCGTGGCCCACACACATACAAAGCAGGCTCCCCTCGCATGCAGACTAGCATGCACCATTGTACACAGTGATGTACAGTTGAATCACACACATGCACACGCACAAACAAACACTTTTCCTCAGAGGGGATTTGCCCACTCAAGGACAGAGGTGACATCTCATCATGAGCCAAATGAAGCAAGAGTGGCAAGAAGAGGAGAAGGAAAGGAAGAGAAATGGAGGGATGGATGGAGCGGAACAATAAAGCAATATGTAGGAGGCTGAGTGGAGCTATAAACCAGCAAGACAACCACCGCTAGGTGTCAGATTCTAGGAGCTGAAATCGTATTAGTATTTTTGTTTGGAAATATTAGGTGCTGAGCAAACTAACACACTCAGAGTGTGATTTGTTGGTGAACTGTAAAGGTTTTCAAAGATGTCTATGTTTTGAGACACAGCTAGCTAATAAGTCACACAACTAGGGGTAACAAGATGTTTGTTAGAGATGTCAAAAAATAAAACAATGCAATGTTTCTTATGAAAGTGAAAATTGTCTTGTGAAATACTATAAGCAGTTTTGTTAGCCAGCTACAGTCCAGTTCTTTGAAGGAATCTGGACTCTACACTAAGCAGATACATAAATAGTTTGAGATTTTAAAAAGCCAGTTTTATTTGTGAAAACACTTAAAATGAGCATTTCAATGTTTTGTTTGGCACTAGGGCCTGCTTAGAATGAGACAAGCATACAAAACACAATATATAGGCTAGTCAAACATGGGCTGAAGGATTCTACACTGATTACAGATTCTTTAAAACACAGTTTGTGTAGCCATGAGGCCATGAGGTTTGAATAGTGTCTGCATTTGGTATAAAGGGTGTGGAATTCATTTTTTCCATATTTAAGAATCAGCTCAGTTTTTGGGAACATTATTTCAGTATTCTATGGATTCCCCTAAATCGGCAGACAATTATTTACTGAATTAATTAGAAATAAGGAAATGCTACAAATTTCATTTTCAAGCATCTAGCATCTTGAGGTAAATAAAATGTCTGCATAGCATAGAGTGAAATAATATTGTTGCAATATTTGAGTTATAGTTGATTCTTTAAAAGTGGTGCTTATGGATTGTGTGCTACAGATAAATGTGTAGGAAGACGATGCTGGAGCTTTTATTAATTAAGGCAGCAAATGCCAGGCAAGCAAATGCATAGCAAGTAAGTCAGATGCAAAACAGAGTGACATGGGGTAATAGTTTTAGTATAACATGGTTCACTTGAACCCAATACTGTGATTTGTCTCGTGTGGTGAGTTGGAGGTATTGTAACATCCCTACTTATGAATAAACCAGGATATAATATTTTAAAATGTGTTTAGAAATCATTTTCGATTTACTTAAAATATCCAAAGAGTGGCACAGTATATAATAAGTGAAATTATACATTAGCAAACTATGGAGATAAAAAAAAAATCCTCACAAAAAGGTATGAATGTGAAAGAAATGAAGCAGAAATGAAATAGAATAAGGCAGGCTCCTTGTCTCTTCCTGTCTCCGTAATTCAGAGGTGAGAAAGTGAAGGATAGATGGAAATGGTGTGATGGAGAAGAGGACAGAGCAGTGTGTTTCGCCTCAGAGAGCCACAGATGGAGAATGATGATAATGCAGCAATAGAAAGAGGGTGGAGAGAGGGAAGCAAGAAACTGCAGAATAAAGGAAGACACAGATAGACAGTGTACAGAAAGGGTAAAAGAATTCTCAGAGAAACTCAAAGCTAAGTTCTTTTAGAAGAGTTCAAGGCAGGTAGAAAGCGAAGGTCAGAGTGGCCATAATAGAGGAGAAGTCTGAAACAGTGTAAACAAAAAAATAGACAAGACCTGCTAAGCCTTTGAAACCGCCACAACATTGGCAGCAATCTTCATCCTGACCTAAACACTGGAGGAGATTTGAAAAATAAAAACCTCTTGTGCCAATTTTTTTGTACCTGATTTTATCAAAATGACTCAATATAAACTGACCGGCAGCACAAAAAAATGTCAGTCAGTCATTTTCCGCTTCTTCCATAGAGGGAAGCTGGTGCCAATCTCCAGCAGTGTGCAGGAGACTGGCACCCTGGACAGATCCCCAGTCCATCGCAGGGCAACACAGACACACACAGGACAAACAACCATGCACACACTCATTCATTCTTAAGGGCCATTTAGATAAACCAATTAACCTATCAGTCATGTTTCTGGACTGTGGGAGGAAGTACCCCGAGTCAAACCCAGGACCTTCTTGTTGCAAGGCAACAGTGCTACAAACTGCGCCACCGTTCAGCCCACTGTCACTGTGCAGCCACATAAACAAATGTCATTTATCTATTACTGCTATTGAAACAAATGCCATTTATCAACACTGCTCAAAAAATAAAGGGAACACTTAAACAACACAATATAACTCCAAGTAAATCAAACTTCTGTGAAACTTCTATGAGGGCAACAACCCAGCAGCAGGACCTACCTACCTTCGCCTTTGTGCAAGGAGGAACAGGAGGAGCACTGCCAGAGCCCTGGAAAATGACCTCCAGCAGGCCACAAATGTGCACGTGTCTGCACAAACGGTTAGAAACCGACTCCATGAGGATGGTATGAGGGCCCGACGTTCACAAATGGGGGTTGTGCTCACAGTCCAACACCGTGCAAGATGCTTGGCATTTGCCAGAGAACACCAGGATTGGCAAATTCGCCACTCGTGCCTGGTGCTCTTCACAGATGAAAGCAGGTTCACACTGAGCACATGTGACAGACGTGACAAAGTCTGGAGACACCATGGAGAGCGATCTGCGGCCTGCAAGATCCTTCAGCATGACCGGTTTGGCAGTGGGTCAGTAATGGTGTGGGGTGGCATTTCTTTGGAGGGCCACATGGCCTTCCATGTGCTCGCCAGAGGTAGCCTGACTGCCATTAGGTACCGAGATGAGATCCTCAGACCCCTTGTGGGACCATATCGTGGTGCGATTGGCCCTGGGTTCCTCCTAATGGAGGACAATGCTAGACCTCATGTGGCTGGAGTGTGTCAGCAGTTCCTGCAAGATGAAGACATTGAAGCTATGGACTGGCCCGCCCGTTCCCCAGACCTGAATCCGATTGAGCACATCTGGAACATCATGTCTCGCTTCATCCACCAACGTCACTTTGCACCACAGACTGTCCTGGAGTTGGTGGATGCTTTAGTCCAGGTCTGGGAGGAGATCCCTCAGGAGACCATCCGCTGTCTCATCAGGAGCATGCCCAGGCATTGTAGGGAGGTCATGCAGGCACGTGGAGGCCACACACAATACTGGGCCTCATTTTGACTTGTTTTAAGGACAATACATCAAATTTGGATCAGCCTGTAGTGTGTTTTTCCACTTTAATTTTGTGTGTGACTCCAAATCCAGGCCTCCATTGGTTAATAAATTTAATTTCCATTGATGATTTTTGTGTGATTTTGTTGTCGGCACATTCAGCTTTGTACAGAACAAAGTATTCAATGAGAATATTTCATTCATTCAGATCTAGAATGTGTTATTTGAGTGTTCCCTTTATTTTTTTGAGTAGTGTATTACTGCTATTAAAATTCATTTTGTTTTGTTGTGTGTGGTCTGAAAGATGTTTGTCCCAGAAGATAGTGTTGTGTTTGCAACTGGTACTGCATTATGTCTGTAAGCTCAGAGTTTTTAGTGTGATACAAGTTGATTTACTATGGCATGCATCATGCAGGCAGTTGAACATATGGTAGTCCCCCTTAATCTTTTGAGTGAAGCAACATGACGAAAGAAATAACAATATGAATGTTTCACACAGTAGTTTTTTCATGACTGACAAACTTTTGAATGAGGCCTCTATGAGGAATTCAGGGCTCTTCCTCAAATGGCAACATCTTAAGATCTGATAACCCCAGAAACGTCTGACTGGATTTTCACTGCGGCACTAATGCCCCTATTCCACTGGCTCAATTTAACCCAACTCCAGTCCTCTCAGCCTGCTTTGCGAGCATTTCCATTACTGTTTTTTCCGTACTAGTACCTACTTTTTTCAGGGCTGAGTAGGGACTACATGTGATGTGAACAGGCTGCTGTTCACTGATTGGCAATGGGACCAGGAGAAATTAGAAGGTTTTTGGCTGAAAGAAAAGATAATAACATCCTAAATTAAACATTTGCCCAAAAACATACAAAACAGGACCACCATGAAACAACGTGTTTGGTTTGTAAATTTATTGACAACCCTTAAGTGAACCAGGGTGCGGAGAAGGAGGAAGCAGGCAGAGGGCAGCTGCTTGTAATCAGACTGTCTGCATTGGGTCAAATGGGAGGAAGAACCTACTGAATCCATGGAGGACGACTATCCAATTTCCAACCAAAAACCTCACCTCAGTCAAAAGTCTGTGTTTTGCTCAATCAAGTCCTTGTTCTCTTTATTGCCATGGCTGAGACAAATCTTCCACATAAATCCCACAATATTAACTTCTTGAGGCAAACTTTGGTGCATTACCAGTTCAGACAGCAGCGTCTCTCTTCTACGCTTTTCCTGCCACACCCCCCCTCACATCTCACATTAAAATTCCTGAGCCTTATTGTATAAGTTCTGTTTGGACTGTGTTCCACATGAAAAAAACATATGGAAGACATTCTTGCATATACAATAATACAAAAATTATTTGCAATTTATTTATTTATGTTTTTATTTTCTATAGCAGCACGGCACACCACACTGAGTAGGTGAATGGATACACAGCAGGTTCCATTCCAAGTGGAGACAGACCAAGTGGAGTGGAGCTGCACTGCATAAAATGAGCCAGTAGAAAAGGTAGTGTAACCCTGAAAGAAAACCTGTCAGAGGCTGCGAATGACTTAAGACAGGGGTGGAAGTTCACCTTCCAGCAGGACAATGATCCCAAATATACAGCCAGAGCTGCAAAGCAATGGTTTAGAGCACAGCGTATTTATGTGTTATAATGGGCAATTTGAAGTTCAGAACTAAATCCAAATAAAATGTGTGGTAAAACCTGAAAATTGCTGTTCACAGATGTTCTTCATCCAGTATAACTATTTTCTAAAGGCAAAATTTGTAATCTTAAGAAGTACAAAGCTTTATGAGCCACATCAAAAGACTTGTTCTTCAGAGTAGTAAATCAGATTTGATTGTTATGTAGCCAAATTTCAATAAGTTAATCTAGTATGACAATTTTTACAAGGCACTGAACCTTATTTTTCCTTGTTTTTGACCTTGGGAAATCCTTACTGGGTGTGTAAAGGATGCATGATGATATATATACACAGTATATATTTAGACTTTCTGTGTGAAAAAAGCACTGTAATAAATCATCTTTTCAGACATTCACAAACTATACCAAAACGACAAATAAATCGGTGGCTCTGGCATCTATGTGCAAAGGGATACTTGTTAAACACAAAGTGCTTGATCCAATCATTGTGACTCAGGCTTATTACTTGCACTTGTTTGCTGGGAAATTGCTTTACACATTGTTTTTGTCATGAGACAGACAGCTCATGTGCCTTTTGTTCTCTAAATCCAAAAATATGTTGAGGGATAATAACTTATTCCCCTTCCTTCTTAACATTAAAGAGACTTATTTTGATGCAGTGCTGTGATGGTATTGCTTTTCAGTCCAGAGATTCCCTTGATCTTGTCATTTTACCTGCTTTTGATGCTCTATGTGTTCTTGTCTGTATAGTGTGCAGCAGCATGTGTCAGTGTGAAAAGTATTTGTATGTTTGTGTGCATATGGGTACCCATCTGTGTCTCTGACTGGTTTGATGTAGGTTGTTTATTCTTAGTGAGCTTTTTAAAATGTTATGACCTTCCAAGCTTTTCCTTAAATACAACAAACAATTGTACTCTAAAGATCTGTACTGTCATTTAGAATGTGCCAAATTATCACATTCCACTATAATAGGAAACAGTGTCACAAACTCTAACAAGGTATTTTCAGTGGTCTTTTCAGCAGCCAGACGTTGCAATGAAATAAACAGGACGAAATTAACTGAACTGGCAAATGTAAGGGACAAAAAAAGTCTTAATGTGCATACCGAGTTACATTTGCAGAGGCTAACAGCACCAAAGCTTCTCTCACACTGCTTCTAATCTTGTGATGTTACAGGGGTCTAAACATGAGAATTTAAAGTACATTTTGTAAAACATCTAATCTTGTCACATCTATGAAATATGTCTCACTTTTGATGTGCCCACATTTTGTATAGTGCATGTTTATTGGGATGTCATTACATTTTTTTCCATATTTAAAGATAAACTGACCATTTGCAACTGCAATTGTAATGCTCTATAAATGCCCCTATGTTGTTAACAATTGTTAGGTGAATAAATCTGAATGTAGGCCAAATTGCCATTAACTGTAGCCCCTTCAAATATTCAGCATGCAGTCAAGCATGGATCATTATCATTTTAGACAGAGCGTCTGCATAGCGAAGCATGAGATAAAGTAATGGTATTTTTTGGGTCACTGTGGCAAAATTTGAATAGTTCTTATGAAAATGTCTAAGCAGTACTGCCTGTTTGTGGTATGTATGGCATGCAACTTAGCTTGTAGCTTAGCTTGATTGTATATGCTACAGAATCAGATGCATAGGAAGATTGGACTGTGTTCAAACATCCTATGCATTCCTATATGGATTCTGGAGCAATTATTTATGTAACGCAATGCACTTTCCATTTAATGCAAGGGAGGCACACAATACATGAAGTGGTTGTCAGAGTTTATTCATAAATAGAGATGTATTTCCCTCCATTTTCTTATTTTACCTACTCATCAATTTAAAAAAAAACTTCTCATCAATGCAAAGGCTTGAAAACAAACAAAATAAGATAATGACCTTTTTAAAACAAATTTATATTTTTGAATTACTCCATATTGTGCCTTTGAACGTTGTCATGGCCACTTTCTTTCACTGTTTTTTTTTTTTATTGACACAAAAGCATCGGAGCTTTGGAAGAGCTGATGTGATCATTTCTTGACTTCATATTTAAACCTTTTAAAATTGTCATAAAAATTGAGAATTTATCACTTGAAATTAGAAAAATCCATATTCTTTCCACTTTTGATAATTTTGAATTTATGTATTCTTTACTTGGGACAAACACTGCAGAAAGTTTAAATAAAAAAGCAAATCCAAGTTTGAAAGATACTTAAATTTTTTCATTCTCCTTGCTCTCAGTTTTTCTTTACTAACTCTTTTTAAAATACAAAAGAATTAACAGATACCAAGCGCTGAAGGATTTTGTTTGTGTGCAGTATTTAGGCTTACATTTTAGTTGAGATCTTTACATACTTGAGAATGGCATTCATCTCCACACCACCCACATATTTCTTTAAAAGCTCCCAGGCATCCCATTTTATATTATATACAGCCATAATCGATGTCACAAGAAATAAAGTGGCTCCTTTAAGTGACTTTATTCACCTCTTTGAGGTCAGTGTCTGGGAAAAAAAAGCATTTTTTGATGACTTTATATGTTTCTGGAGAGAAAGGAAATCTCAGACACACAATTCTGCATATAGGAAAGCGTTTTCTGTTTAAGTGTCTCTGTGGCTTTGGATAAATTCAACCCTACATCAATTCATGACCCCATTTCCTACCCACTTATTTACTTTGTGTTCTTTTTGGTGACCAGTTGTTTTAGCTTTGAAACCCTCCCATGCATACCTGTTTTGTTTTCCAGTATCTTTTTTTGTGTGTAATCATAAACACTGATCTCAACTAAAGCAAGTTAGGCCTGCAGTTCTTCAGATGTTGTTCTCAGTTCTTTTGTGTCCTCTCGGATGGGTTAGAAGTGCACTCCTGGAGTAATTTAGATAGATTGGCCTCTTGAGAGTTGGTTAACCACTGCTCTGTATTTTCTCTTTTTGTTGATAATGGCTCTCACTGTGATTCACTAGAGTTCCAAAGCCATTGAAATGACTTTGTAACCCATTCCACACTGATATATATAAATGATTTTCATCTGTTCTTTAAAAGGGGCATTACATGTCTTGCAATTTGAGATCATTTAGCCTTCTTCGTGTTGAAAGGCAGGTTCAGCTTCAGTGATTTCTTGATTCAGTAGGTAAGGAGGCCTGAGTAAACTGAACGCTGTTTATAAATACAATTGATCACAGTTAATTAAATATTTAGCAAGGGGAGGCAGATGCATTTCTCGTAAATCATTCTGTTTTAATAAAAAAAATGTATAGATAGTGTAATAGTCGGGTTTAAAGGTAGACTAAGTCTTTGGTAGGTGAGTATCAAGCAAATCCAATGTTGTCAGAAGAGACAGAAATGTGACGTGTATTTTTGTCTAAGCATGTGTACACACACACACATTCCGTATTTTACTATCTTTATGAGGACTTTTCAGTTACTTCCATTGACTTCCATTCATTTTCCTTGATTTTTAGTGCCTAACCCTGACCCTAACACTAACCCTAACCAGTTAATACCTATCCCTAACCTTAACAATAACTCAATTCATACCCTAGTCCTAAACCTAACCCCTTTCCCAAGAACGGAATTTGAAAAAGTGAGGACCAGGAAAATGTCCTCACTTTGCGATAAAAATACGAAAAATGGTTCTCACTCAGCACCAAGTACAAGAACACACACACACACACACACACACACACAGCCAGAAGATCCCACTTTAATCTAGCATGCATTTAGACATGACAGACGATTTAGTCTTATCCTGTAAATATGTCAGTCGGCAATCCTCTCTCTTCCCTTTCTCTCATTTATTTTTCTCTCCATTCTTTCTCTCTACCTCAAAGCCAGCTCCCCTTACCTCCTCTTTTTTTTTTGCTTTTTCTCTCCTCCACTTCACCCTTGTGTCTGCCTTTGCATGAATGCTGCCCCCACACACACCTATTGTTCTTTCCTTTATACCTCATCCTTATTTCCCATCCAATCTTTCTTTCATCCATTCCACCACCTTTCTGCCTTCCTGTCATCCATTCGTCTTCCCACCCCATCCTGCACCCCGACACACAAACATGCACTGATGAGATCAGAGGACCGTGTGTGCGTGTGTGCATGCGTGTGTGTGTATGTGGTGTTGTGTGACTATGTGTATGTGTGCATAAGAGCCATGAATCTTTCACAGTTTGAGTGGTCTGACTTTTCTTGATCTGGATCAATGAACACAAAGAATGGTGTCCACACACCGCCCCTAGAAATCAGCTCTAGTGTACGCATGTGAGCTTCGTGCTTGAAGTTGAATCTCCATACAACTGCATCTAACATATGTCCTACCAACAATGTGGTTATTGGAGGTGCAGCTTTGTGTACACGGGTGTTTTGCAGTGATGAGTGACTAGTCACCTGTGTGGTTTGATGTCTGTCACAGCAAATCCATGCTGGTATCTGTGGTAATCAGTGGAAGGGTGGTCTCTTATCGATAGGTTAGCAGTGCACTGTTGTTCTCTGTCTTTCACTTTTTTTTTTGATTGTCCCTCTATTTGACCTCTTATCTTATCAATCTACTCCTTCCTACACTTCTTTATTTCAATATTCTCCTGACATTTTCCGAAGCACCCGCTACATAAAGGAAAGTTAATATTTTTTACATTATTTACTTTCTTCACATACCTGTCTTTAGTGCCAGTTTCCTTCCCCATTTTCCTCCCCCATGGTGACTCACCATGAGGTAGTTTTTTTTTCCTTCTCACTTTAAATCACAGTCTTCCTCAACCCTTGTCTCTTTTGTCTATTTCTCTCTCTCTGTCTTGCATGTTCAACTAAGACCACCAGAATCCTTCTTTCTTGACACCCACTCTCACTCGAAGGCAGTAGTCTATTTCTGTGCATTAACAGTCTGTCATTGCTGCCCTCTGACAAAAAGATATGTCTAAATCTTTACCCTGTCCTCTCTTCCATTACTTTGTCACTATGACTTTACTGGAGACTTTATTTAATGTCTCCACTTATCTTTTCTCTCTGTCTCTTCATTTGAGTTATTTTAAATGCAAGGAAGAGACAATAACAACCAGAAGCATTAAATAATTGATTATCCTTTGTCTATGAAGTGTACAAAAATTTGTTGTTAGATGTTTGCAAACACTCACCATAGCCATGAGGCTTATGTGAATTTCATGAGAATGGCTCAAATGAATTATTGAATTATTTGTGATTCATTTTATTTATAATGAAGCAGATTCACAACAAATATTGTCTCAAGACAATTTATAAAGCAAACAAATCCAACTTATAAACAGAAATATATTGTCAATTTCAAATTCATTTGTAAACCAACTTGTAAATGTGATTTGTAAACCTGACTTCTGGGGCCATTCTATTGCTATCGGTTTGGGGGCCCTGAGGGGCAGTTTAGATCACCTATGCCTTGGGGAGTAATTGCCATTATTTTGCCAACAGAAATACGATGAAACTGCTGAATTCACAGAGGCCCAACAAACTGTCACGGCCTCTTTCCACAAGGAGGGTAAACCACAAAAGGTTATTGCTAAAAAAGCTGAGTGTTGAATGCCAGAATATTACTGGAAAGTTGAGTGAAAGAAAAAAAGTCTGGTAGAAAAATGTGCAGAAGACAGACAACCACTCTCCAAGAGGATTGTGAACCAAGCTGAGCTTCCCTTGCAGTCTTAGAGCATTCGCCACTGCTTCATTGGTATGATGTAATAATATAATCTAACAAATAAAATGTCATGTTTTTATTAGCTGTAGGCAGAAAAATATCATAATTTTCCACTTTTCCTGGGTCGACTGTGGCTCAGTGGGAAAAGTAGTTGTCTTGCAATGCAATGCTGGCTACTAAACTGGGTAGTGGTGTATGGATATGTGTGTGATAGGGTGAATGTGGCTGTAGTGTAAATAGTGGTGGAGCCAGAAAAGTTTCATTGGGGTGGCCAGACCAAGACCATTGCTCACTGAGGTGTGGCCAAAAACAGATTTTAGGTATCTGTTTGTGGCAGTAGTGGCCTTTATTTTTATTGTTATTTAAATGTAGGGTAAAGAGAGGGGGAAGACATGCAGCACAGGTCGCCGGGTTTGGGACTCCAACCAGGGACAACTGTGTCAGGACTGAAGCAGCTGTATATGGGTTGCGCACTCTACCACTACGCTACACGCTGTGCCCTTTTTTATGTGGTTTGAGCAGCGGTGTTGCTCTCTCTTGCAGAGACACATGACTAACTTTGTCTTTTTCTGCATAATTGATGACAAAAATACACAAAAACTAGTTCCAACAAGTCATCTTGAGTTAGTAAATCATCAATGTGGATAATTCACCTTAATTCAACATAATAAAACTGCATTTTTTTCCTTCTAAACAGCAGTAACACCATGAAACTGTTTACAGCTTTTATGGAAAACACCTTAAATAAAATATAATAATGGAGCACAACACTTGGGCACATTATTTTTCTGTCAAAAAAAGGAGAGAAAAGAGGTCCAGCCTCTGAACTAACATTAGTTCAGAGGCTGTTTATGACCTAACAAACATACACACGTAACACATTGCTCTTTCACATTTGCAGTTATGTGCAGTGCACACAACACGTTAGTGAACGTTGTCTCATTTTTTCTCTTTCACAGGAAGCCAGCCATTTATATTTTTATTTTATTTTAAATTAATACAAGAAACTTTTAAGAGTAAATAAATGTTGTTTCCTCTTTACCTTAACGTGGAGTCTGACCTCTTCTGCAGCAGAGGAAATTCCTCCACCAAGTCCTCCTGTAGTTGCTGCCTTTATTGATCTTGTGAACATGAACCAAAACCGGTCAGAAAGAGAGTTCAAGTAGGACCAAAGTGCAGAGAAGAATCACCAGGAGGCCGATTATTACAGGTAAGCTGCTCTTTAAAGGGTTGTGCAACAGGGTTCTGACCAGACCACAGACTTCTTAACATAAAGACAACTAACAACAAGAACAACGCGGGGAACGACAGAAACATCAGAGTATACATACAAACAGAGAGAACTGGGGGAACCAATGAACAGAAGGACAGAATAATCATGGGGAACAAGGAACAGGTGTGGGTCAGGCTACTGGGATACAGAGGGAATGAGACCAATTAACATTATAACATAGACAGAAGGTAAATAAAATACAAAATAATACACAGACAGATCCTGACAAAACCCATTATTCTAATATAATTATGTTAGTGGTTGAGAGTATTACTACTCCCATCAGTTTTGGAGGGGAATTGCTTGTTCTGGAGAGCAAAACTCAAGGTATGGTCAGTATGGGTTGAATCTATTTACAGTCCTATTTGAATTTTTTTTCACACAAATGGTTTCTGTGGATGCCAAGTGGCTCTGTGGTAGAAGAGGCACACCATACATGGTGGCTACAGATCCTGTGCCATTTACAGCATGTCTTCCCCCTAACTCTCTGCTCTTTTTCCTGTGTAGCAACTAATGAATAAAGGCCACTAGTGCCACAAAAACAACCTTGAAAAACAAGACAAAGCAAATGGTTTCTGTGTATGTTCTCCCACTCAAACATTATATTCTGTGATTATTGTCTGAACTAGTTACTTGATGTGCCAGCACTGTAGCAATGCATGCGGTTTTGGAATATATACAAATCCAGTGTATGAAATCATTTATGCGTACAAGATCTCTCTTTGTGCCTGCCAAGTGACATGATTTTTGTCCTTCTTCCTGCTTCCCTCTGGTGTTGACTGGAATGATCTTAACAGCATGAGCCGTACTAAAGATAAACACTATTGTGGTGCTGAAGTTTGCATGTACTTTATAAAATGTGACTTTCAGCTTGGCTCCAACTGATCGCTGTAGATTTTTGATAATAGGTCTATGTCATGATCTGTACGTTTTTAATTTCATTTTTCTTTTCTTTGATCAGATTCTGAGGTCTGTAGTCTAGTTATTTTGTTTTCTTTATTTCCCTGTGTTTAATTTTATAAAGGTCACACAAGCCTTCCTCAGTTCATTCTGTCATATATTCAGTTTTAATTAGGCTCTCCTGGCTCTTGTCCCAGTAATCATTGTCCCACTGTTTACTCCCTTGGTTTTCTCTCTGTGATCTGGTGTTTTCTCCTCCAAGTTAACTCCAGCTTTTGTAAATTTGCATTTCTTTTATCACTACATTGAACTTTACCTTAATATAATACTGCCTGCCTGTTATCTGTGCTTGGGTCATACGACTCCAAAAGTCATGGCAGTCTATTCCCCATCTGCCCTTGTTCTCTTCGTCAACTGCCTCTATACATCTAACCAAACTATCCTGGAACCTAACTACACATGCAGTGTTCTCACGTATGGCTCATCTGCTTTGCTGCAGCTGCAGAGAACACAAAGAAACCCTAAAGAGGATGAATTTGATTAGAAGACGGAGATAAATAACTTAAATCTCCTTGTGACATCTCTTAGTGACAGACACAGAGTAAAAAAAAAAATTGTAGATATGTCAGAATGTATTTGATAAAATATACATTTACAAAAACTAGCAAAATCAATTGAAAAAAAAATATGATGACAAATGTTTTATAGATGACAAACTACATCTAATTTTACCTCCAGGTCTAGCTAGTATGTTTAATTGTTAGAACATTTGGTATATTTACAGTATATGAAGTAGTCAGAATATGGTCCAAAATTAAATTTGGCACTGTTAGTGAGCATCAAGTAAAGAAAACATGAATAAATTATGAGAAGAGTAATTATTTATAATTCATATCAATGTTTATTTTCAGTTTAATCCAATTTTCTTGATTGTTTCTTTCTTTTTAGCCTGTCATACTGTATTGTAAAAACGACAATCATTTAGTTTTTTCTTTTTATTTTGTCTTCACTCTTTGCTCTGTCATAACCTATGTTAAAGGCATTTTTGAGGACAAATGAAATGTTTGATCAAGGCAATTGTTGGAGAGACTTGACATTCCAAATCATTAATGACTGGTGCATACCGACATCAAACATCCTCACAAAAAGCACTTGTGCCTTTCTATAACATTCTTTCTATTTATATTTTCTATGTTGAAGAAAACAAAACAGATTATTTATAGACATTATTTATATAGTCTGTTTTTCTTCTGGTAATGGCGCTAAAATCTTGGCAAACGTACATGTGTTTTTACCACATGAGACCATGATCATTGAGTCTGAAATCTGGCATCTCAAGAGCCAGACTCATCCATTTCATCTCCATTCTCCGCTCTTTTTTCCCCTATCCTTTGGTTCCTTTGGGACAGAGCTTCCACCTCTCATTTCTTTAATTATGCTTTTTACTTCCAACAAACCCCAAGCAAGTTTTCTGAGTTCATTTCTCCTCACATACAATGTGAAAATAAACTGTCCCTTTATGGGAAATGTTAACTATGTAGTTTTGTTTTGTTAGTTAAGAAACGCCTGTGACACTCTGGAGTGTACTACTAAAATTGAGACTTTTACCTTTTTATATGACAAAGCTTAAAATATAGTCAGGTCTTACATAAGCTTGGTATCAGACTGGTTAGTCAGTCAAAGCTGTTAACACTAGGGATTCATGACATTAATGGCATGTTATTATTGGTATTGGACAATATTAGCTTTACAATTTAATATCAGACATTGGCCATTCTAATTATATAACTAACCGATATAATAGGTGCTGTTTCTATGACAAACTAGTGAAGAAGATGCCTGCAGCGCTAGCGTGGTGTTTTGACATCACGTCTACCAGATGCATGAGTCTGCCACAGGAGAGAGGTAGAAATCAAAATGTCAGCGCAGTGGGAGATTTTTAAAGTGTGAAATAGAAATGGATAGTCAAACGGATTGCAGAACTGCTATTTGCAATGACTGCTTAGCGTCAGTGATGTGAATAGGGGCCAAAACGAAGTCCTTCAACACTTCAAACTTATTTAACCATTTTAAGAACCACCATCCCGACCCGACCATTTCAATGAGTTAACAGTGGCCAGAAAGGAAAAGGAAAAACTGGTCAGTGGGTGTGAAAAAAACCTCACCAACTGTCTCTTCTCTAAGCCTTGGACAAAGTCAGAAAATATAGCAAGGGTAAAAAGCATCACTCAGAAACTGATGGAGTGTATTGCTCTGGACAACCTCTTTTTTTCAACAGTTGAGGATATTCCATAGATTTTTGGACCACATTGAACCTTGTTACTTTGTCAAGTGTTAGTCCTTTTAGCCTGCTAAGCCTTATCGCACAATGGAGAGTCAAAAACCTTTAACTTAAAAATGCTGTCCTTCTTGCATGAGAGTGCAGCAGATCCCACATTGCAGCTACTTTTGCAATATGAATTAATCTGTTGTTAATATGTAGTGGATGTTGTTTGGCATTTTTGCCTGTTTGCACATAGCATATTCTGTTCCACAATGTTTAAAGCAAATAAAACAGTCCAGTATAGACTGAGTGCAAATATGAGGGCTATGTTTTGACAAAGGACAGAAGGTGACAATCTTTTTTGCTCTTTTGATTTTGTTTGCACAAAGCATATTTATTAAGATTTGAGTTGATTACTGTGTACCGAAATATTAGACTTCTTCTCACCGTTAATTTTTAATTTAAGCAACTGTCTGTTAAGCATATTTCGCCACTAATGCACTACTATTAATGTACTTTTCACACTTTGCTTGTAATCAGAAGTAATTTGTCAAAATTGCTAAATTTGCATTGTATTATGACTCACCGTGTTCTGAGTCTGTTGGGACCCACAGCCATGGATTTCAACATTAAACTCCGGTACGGACTTTTCCGGAACTTTCAAAATAACCTTCTTCCAGCACAGCCAGGAAACGGGAAAACTGCGGACCTCCTGTGACGCCACTACCCGAATAAAAGCACAGCTGTTGCTACATCCGCCCTCTTCCACACGGCCTCCCAGAGGGACCGGATAGGGGAGGAAAGCGCGCTGATGTCTCTTTGCTGGCAAACAGACATAAACTCTTCAACTGGATCCAAGGATGTCATACGATCATCGGTCATATGCAAAGTTAAGTACGAATGAAATACTGTCTGTGTATCCGATATTTCCATTCATGAACGGGGGTAATTAAGGTACAAGCATTGCTTGACTCTCTCTCCAAGCCTTGTAGGAGCAAACAGTGTTCGAGAGAAACCCCCTGCAAAGACGCAGTCTCCCAGTCTGGAAGGAAGATGCCAAAGACCACAGCGGACAGGACGGGCCGCCCAACTACAGCTCCGGAGCTAACCCTTTTGTTCAGAGCGAACGCACCTTCAACCCCCCGCGAAGCTACCGAGTTAACCGCTTGTTGACTGTGGATACCTTCTTCAAACTTCGCGCTTGGACAACGTTTCCTCACCACGGTTCATGAGGTTAAGTGTTTTGGGCAGAGACAGATTTAGAATGAAATGATCTGAACGTTTTTCATTTTATGAAGTTTGTTTCTGTGAAACTCGGCTATTTTAGTGCTAGCAGGCTATCTGCAGCAGATGTGCCGGTTTGTGTTCTTTGTATGTTTTTAAAGTTAAGACAAACTTTATTTAAAGGGTGATTTTTAAACAAAACATTGATCATAACACGCCATCCGCGCTTATACCCTTATATTAACCGAGGTATTTTAAAGGTATGTGTTTGTTTTTGGTGCTAAGCTATCCGCTTCTTTGTTAGCTCAACTGCTAACCGGTAAGAACACGTGCTTGCTACTAAAGAGTATTTAACAGAAAGGTTGTTAGTTTTCAAGCTAGTGAATAATAGTCCCTGAACATCATTTACTAGATTTGATAACTAAGTAAACACCATTAAGCCCATTTCTCCAGAAGGATTTGGCTCGTTTCCAAAATATCCCCTTAATAATATTTCTTCAAATATTATTTGAATAAATGAAGGCAGCTAATTAGACACCGTTGAGAATTAGGCATCCAGATGGTTGGTTTTATTCAGCAGATCATTCTTTAAAATATTATTTCATTAAAATAATATTTTATCTGATCTTGCATTGTACAGGGTTGTCTAAATGTTGCTGATTATTTCCTAAGTTGGTTCCAAGACTAACTTAACTTCATTTCCAGATTCTTCAAGATAATCCTTGGTTCTCTAACATAAACATTGCATGGTAATGTTGCATCATTCTTTTTGGTCATGATTTCCAATCATCTTTAATCAACTTGTTTATATTGTACATAGCCCATTAGTCTGCCTTATTCTTTAATTCTGCTTGGTAGTTTAGTTGGATTGTTTTAGCATAGTAAAGGGTTTGTTGATTGAAATATGTTTGACTTTGAGTTGACTTATTTTTGTTAATAAATTCTTGCATTTTAAGAAATTGTGGGAATTCATCCCATATATGTGCAGAGTTTATGCCGTTCAATAATGTCAGAGCTCGTCTCACACCTTTCCATTTTGTCCTAATACCATCGCCTTACTGGGCTGGTATTCACAGGACAATCCTTAACGGACCGAAATATTATTTGATAAAATATTAATATTAAATAATATTCTCAGATTCATAATCACAACAGAGTCTCTGGAAGAACAAATGTCACAAATGTGACATGTTATGCATAATGCAAGTTGAAGAATTACATTAATTTTAACTGTTTTACCTCTGCATTTGGCAGCAGGCCAGTAAGTCAAGTCAAGTTTATAAATATAGCGCTTTTCAGCAACAAGGCACTCAAGGCGCTGTACATAAGGAAAAACATTACAATGATACAGAAAATCAAACAACAGAGGTAATAAAAAAAAAGTAAGAGAATAGAATGATGGATAAGAAAACGAAAGGAAAAGTGGACTGAAAACTTAACTAATAATGTTTAGATAACACATTCAAAGGCCACTCTAAACAAATAAGTTTTTAATCTTGATATAAAGCAACATAGGGTTTCGGTGCTTTTACAGTTTTCTGGGAGTTTATTCCAGATTAGTGGAGAAACAAAAGCTGCTTCTCCATGTTTGGTTCTGGTTCTGGGTGTGCAGAGTAGATTTGAGCCAGAAGACCTGAGATGTCTGGGTGGTTGATACACTGACAACAATTCTGTAATGTATTTTGGTGCTGAGCCATTCAGTGATTTATAGACTAACAGAAGTATTTTAAAGTCTATTCTCTGAGCTACAGGGAGCCAGTGTTCAGACTTTAGAACCGGGGTCATGTGCTCCACTTTCTTAGTTTTAGTGAGGACGCGGGCAGCAGCATTCTGGATCAACTGCAGCTGTCTGATCGACTTTTTAGGCAAACCTGTGAAGACACCATTGCAGTAATATATTCTACTAAAGATGAACGCATGAATTAGTTTTTCAAGGTCCTGCTGAGACATTAGTCCTTTAATCCTGGAGATGTTCTTTAGGTGATAGAAGGCCGACCTTGTTACTATCTTTATGTGCCTCTGAAGGTTCAGGTCTGAGTCCATCAATACACCCAGGTTTCGAGCCTGACTGGTAGTTTCTATCTGTAATAACTGTGTGCTAACTTTTAAACGCTCTTCCTTTGGTCCAAAGATTATTACTTCAGTTTTGTTTTGATTATGCTGAAGAAAAGTCTGGCACATCCAAGCATTGATTTCTTCTAACCATTTACCCAGCCCTTGAATGGGTTCACGGTCACCTGGTGACATCGTAACGTATAGCTGTGTGTCATCTGCATAGTTATGATAACTTACGTTGTTTATTAAAATCTGAGTTGGGGGGGCATGTAGATATTGAATAGGAGGGGCCCTAAGATGGACCCTTGGGGAACGCCACATGTGATTTTTGTGGTCTCTGATGTAAAGTTACCTACTGACACAAAAAAGTCCCTGTCCTTCAAGTAGGATTTAAACCAATTGAGTTCTGTACCAGAAAGGCCGACCCGGTTTTCCAGGCGCTCTGATAAAATGGAGTGATCAACAGTGTTGAACGCTGCACTAAGGTCCAATAATACCAGCACTATGGTTCTTCCACAGTCTGCATTTATACGGATGTCACAAGAGTAGTCTCTGTACTGTGGTGAGGAGGAAGCCTGACTGGAAGACACTGAAGCGGCTGGTCATTGTTAGGAAGTTGTTTAACTGCTGAAACACAGCTTTTTCAATAATCTTGCTGATGAAGGGGAGGTTTGATATAGGCCTGTAATTCTGTAATAGCATCTTGTCCAAGTTGCTCTTTTTCAATAGAGGTTTGATAATATCTGTTTTCAGGGCCTGGTGGAAAACACCTGACAAAAGGGATGTGTTTATTATTTGTGTTAAATCAGATGTTATTATGGTCAAAGCTTTCTTAAGGAAAGCTGTGGGTAAAACATCGAGACAGCAGGAAGAAGAGCTTAGTTGCTGTACGATTTCTTCTAAGATTTTGTAGTTTATTTGGTGAAATTTTGTCAAAATCAGTTCTAGTTGGAGACAACATTGGTACTGGAGTTGATGTGGATGTGCTGACTGTCCCTCTGATCTTTTGGGTTTTTTCAGTGAAGAAGTTAGCAAATTCATTGCAGGCCCTGGTAGAGCAGAGTTCAGATGCTACAGTTACAGGAGGGTTTGTTAACCTGTCGACCGTGGCAAATAATGCACGAGCATTTTTAATGTTTTTGCTGATGATCTCAGAAAAGAAGGATTCCCTTGCATTTTTCAGTTGTAGGTTATATCTGTATAGTCTCTCTTTATAGATAATATAGTGAACTTGGAGTCCAGTCTTTCGCCACCTGCGTTCAGCTTTTCGACACTCCTTTTTTTCACTTCTGACTGGTGGAGCACTTCTCCACGGAGACATTTTCTTCCCAGAAACGACTTTCACTTTAATTGGAGCAATTGAATCAACGATGTCCGAGATTTTAGAATGAAAGTTATCTACCAGCTCATCTACAGTGTTACAGGGCAAAGTGGAGGTAGAAGAGTAAATCTGGTTAAAGGTTTCAGCAGCACTGTCCTTAAAGATGCGTTTTCTTATCATGTCTCTTTGGCAAACTGAGTCATTGGAGATGATGCTTTCAAAAATAACAGAAAAGTGGTTAGATAGAGCAACATCAGTTACAGACACCTTGGAAATGTTTAGACCCTTAGTGTTGATCAAGTCCAAAATATGTCTCTGTTTGTGCATTTGCTGTTTAACATGTTGAGTCAAACCAAATATTTCTAAGAGTGTCACATAGTTCTATTGCACTTCTGTCTTCAGGATTGTCCATGTGAATGTTGAAGTCTCCCACAATAATTAAACAGTCATAATCAACACATATCACAGATAAAAGCTCATTAAAATCACTGAAAAAGTTTGTTTTGGACTTAGGAGGCCTGTAAATATTCAAGAACATGGTTCAGACCGGACTCTTTACCCGGAGAACCAAATATTGAAAAGAGTCAAATTTGCCCAGAAATACTTTTTTACACTCTAATAAATCTTTAAACAAAGTGGCCACCCCTCCACCTTTTCTTTGCTGCCTGCTCTCACAAAGAAAATTGCAGTTCGGAGGCGTCTCCTCTATCAGAATGGGAGCTTCATTAAATTCATGTAACCATGTTTCTGTTAAAAACATAACATCAAGATCGTGGTCAGTAATGAAGTCATTGATTAAAATGATTTTCCTGACAGAGATCTAATTTTCAATAAAGCCAGTTTATATGACTTAGTTGCTGATATTAACTCTGTGTTTGTTGTACCTGACAGTTTATGGCTTTTTTTTGTTTATTACTGTCTCTTATCCTTTTGGCTTTGTTCTTTCTGTCACATATAAGCACAGAGATTTTACAACTATCTCCTATTAGGGGCCCAAGTTTTTCCTGGACATGTTGATTTCTGAAAGTGTTACCACTGTGGCCCAGACTATATCACAGAGAAGTGATTTGAAGGTCCTGCAGAATAATGGAGTATTTTAATTCCACTACAGTGAAAACTCCATAGTCTCTGGAAGAAGGTTTAGTGAAAAAACAGTATCAGTATCAGTTATTGGCCAAATAAGTTGTAAAATATTGGTGTATCAGATATCGGCCAAAATCCAATATTAACACCTTTGTTAGTTAATGTGAAGTGCTAAGCTACAGTTAGTATAGTTGGGAGGGTGCATAAGTGTATGAGCTTTACCATATTTAAGTTGCTCCAAGTAATTCATTTCCTCCTGTTTTTGGGCTCAGCTATAACACTATTACAACATTAATACAAAATGTTTATGTTTCCAAAATGTAAAATAAATCTCAAGTCTCTTCATGATTTTCAAAATTTCAACTAATGTTGAGTATTATGTATATATATATATATATATATATATATATATATATATATATATATATCTGTGTGTGTGTGCCACGCCTCTGCGAGGGTAAGCGGTTATAGAAAATGGATAGTTATATAAATAAAATCAACTGTATGATAAATTACTGAGCCCAAATATTATGTGGTATTTTATTGTGGTGTGGTCTTTTTGAGCAAGTCACACATCTTCTATTGTAGTAGCCTAATATTACACAAAATATTCAAGAAAGATCCTGAATTTAAATTAAGTATATTTGCTGTATATTTTAGTGTGGTCTTTTGCTTATGCAAGATCGGGTCTTAGGAATAAAGAATCTGGAAAGGTAACCCAGACATCCCTCTTCCCAGCAACACCCTCCAGCTGGCGGATCCCAAGACATTCCCTCGGCCAGAAGGATACATTTTCCCTAGTTATCGTTCTGGTTAGCTGAGTGCTTTTGATCCAAAGGGGCCATTGCACTTTTCTGAGCTCTATCCAGTAAAACAGACCTTATCAACCTATCTCTAAGTGTGTGCCTGGCCACAATAAGGAATAAGCTACTCTCATGTACTTGTATCCAGGATTTAGTTCCTTTCTGTCATGATTGATATCGCAAGTTTACAGGTGAGACTTCAAACGAAGAACTGGTTAACTAAGACCCTGTTTATATGGTTTAGCTCTTTCATTCCCAGGACAAACAGGAGCAGCATCCACTCATCTTCAGACAACGCCTGAATTGTCTATCCATTCACCATTCCATTTTACCATTACTCATGAATAAGACACAGAGATACTCCTGACCCGGAGGGAGCAATCCACCTTTTTCTGGTTAAAATCAGTGAGCTACCATTCAGGGGTACTGACTCTAATCCCGTTAACTTTATACTCAGCTGGGAACTGCCCCAGTGCACTTTCAAGATCTTGGCTTCAAAATGGGAACCTACCTGCAAAAGGCAAAGATGCAGAACTTAGGTTCCCAAATCATACACTCTCCTGCACTTGAAAAAAGTTTGTCTTTGTGTTCTGAATGTGGACAAAACTATTGCTTTGGTTGTACAGGGACAGAATTTCCCTTAAAACATTTCTAGCACAGGCTACTAGCTAGCTACTAGCAGCATTATCCACAATATGCTTTGAGTGACATATTAGAGAAACACATTTTGTGCAAAACCATTGTAACTGAAGGATTAAAAAAAAATTATTCCTGACGTTTAAAGTTGATTAGAGTGCACAGAAACATTTTTATTAGTAATCAGTAACCCAGGGTTTACATATGACACAAGATGCCCATTTTATTTAGACACTATTCAAAATGGGAAGAAAAAAAAACAAGAGAATGTGCTTCAAGTAACACAGATGTGTTTTGATCTTCACATGTCAGGAGTTTGGGAGGAGCTACTTGCCTTAATCTACAGTTTGAGCAATAAAGGTTTAATCACAAACTCATATTACAAGTAAAAAAATTAAATTAACCTTTTCAGTGTCAGACTCTGCTATTAAAAAACGAAGTAATGGGTGGGTGGTCAGCATCCTGGGGCAACTCCGGGGTCTGGGTGTGGGGTTGGTGGGGTGCCTGGTCCTCTTCGTGCTGTGGTTGCCTTCCTCCAATGCTTCCTTCTGCGGCTCTGGCCCCTGGCCAGGCAGTGGGCCATGGTTGGCAGTTGGGTGGGTGGGGCGTTGGAGCATGTCTTGTGCCTGTATTGGGGTCGGCTGGCGGGTTGTACATGGCCTGGAGTGGTTGGGGGTTGTGTCCTCTTCTTGGATGTGGGGTCACCGGCATTTTGATCGGTTGAGCAGCGGTGTAGAGCAGAGCTGGATAATGTTTCTTCCTGGGCTATCGTTGCAGTGGCAGTGATGTGGTGTGTTTGTGTGATTGCGGGGGCATGATGGGGGACGCTGGCCCCAAGTGCTTGCTGCTGGCCAGGGTCCTCTTGTTGGGTGAGTTTCTCCTATCTTGGTGTGGGGTCGGGGGTTCCGTTGTGGGCGTGGTTCTTGATATTGTCTGCCCTGTTGCGTCTATGGGTGGGGGCAGGGGTAGCGTTGCGCGGGGCCCTTGTCTTGCTGTCGCGGCGCGCTGTGTGGTGGGGGCAAAATGCGGCGGGGGTGCTTGGAGTGGGGCTGTGTGTGGAGCTCGCACTGTGTGGGAGTGGCTCCGTCGGCTTATCTGGGATGAAGCTCACCTGTAGGGTGTGCCTCTGTGCTGTGGGGAGGGGATTCATGGCGTGTAGTCCTGGTGGCGGTTTTCCTGGGGTTCCTGTGCTCTGGGGGGCTTTTGGATGTCTGTGGCTCGGATCTCCTCCTTATCTGTCCCGGGTCCAGGGGTGCGGGTCTGTGGCTACTTACACTCGCTATTGCATATTTTTATGGAGAAACCTTGCATACAGAGGCGCGTTCACACTCAGACCCACAGGTTTTTAGATTCAAGTGTTAACAGATATACAAATGTTCTATAATGAGCCGCATTTATCACTAAATACATCTTGCATTCATAAGTACCGTGCACTTTTCGGTAAAAAAGCTGTTAATATGAACGATTCTGCTGGTGTAGAAACAAGCAGGGTGTTCTATTGTATTTTCTTCATCCTTCTTTTTTTCCTCAATTGTTTTCTCCTTCTCTTCCCTTTACTTTTTTGCCCCACCTCTCTCTCTTTTATGCTTCTTTTTTTCCTTTTCATTTTTGTCTTCGAGTCCATAACAACTGAAAAAATCCCAAAGCAGTTTCTAATAAAGTTTATTTTAAAAATATCAAGCAGAGTTTAAAGCTTTAACTGTAATGCTCCACTTGTGAAAATAAATCCGTTGGGCTTTTCTTTGCAGTCAGACAACAATTCTGAGCACTACTCCGCCGGACAGGGCATGGTAAAAAAAAAAAAAAAAAAAGTAATGTATTTACATTTTTTACACAGAAGTGGCGCTATAGCTCCACCCCTTCTGTGCACCTTGCTTTGTTGAGTTTGCAGTGGTCAGTTGCTTATAAAAAGGAAGTTCTCAAATATCCCTTGCAGAATTGGAAACCTTATTCTTAATTTAAAATTAAATGTGCACAACTTGCAGACTCCTTGTTAAGATATGACCAGAACATTTCCAGAAAAAAACTGGCTTGCATTTGAGAATCTGTATACCACTGCTGTTTCTGAAGTAGGACATCTACGTTAAAATTAATGCTGAGAAAGATATTCATTTTCATGCTCTGAACTACCTTGTACTGGAACCAAGATGTGGTCCAAAATTGGCATTCATTAGGGAGCGCGTGTTGATATGTCGGATGCAGCATCCTCTCAGGCCCTCACCTGATTAAGACGACTGAGTCTGAAGCGGAAAAAGGGACACAAGAGAACAGTATAAGTTGGCTGCTGACTAAGGTCTTCAGGTTTAAGGAGCTGCTTATATGAGATACATTAATTTACACTCCTTTAGAGGTAGCTCAAGAGGAGGTGAGAACATTCATCATGAAATACTTCCTTTTTTAAGTAACAATGCAAACTGCATGTCAGCATGTCTTTGTTTAAGGTTGTTAGCTTATCAAGCTCAGCTGGAGTCTGGTACCATTTTTATCACAGGAAATACAACCCAGGGGGACACTTCCATTACTGTTTGTGCGAGTAATTGTAAGCATTTGATGACAAAATTGACCAATTTGTTTGTAAAAATTTGTTCAATGTTGTCTGCAAGGCACTATTTCAAGGATAATAAAAAAGCATATGGCTTCCAGTGATAGAATGACTTTGCCATATATTGAGTAGAAAGGAATCATCCACAGCAGACAGTATGTGCTTTCTGGAAGTTGAGGATCAGGCGAGGCAAGCAATAAAGTCTAGTTAGATTAAAATCAATCACTTTAAATTGTAGTTTCAAAGCATTGTACCTCCTTTCTGTGAAACTGACTCAATACCTTAATTTCTATTTCTATTGTCCTCATATCAGTCCCTCCCACTCTCCTGCCATGATTTACAATCCAATTTGCTCTTTGCTGGTAGAAAAAAGTTTATTTACCTTCCTTTCCCACAACAGTGGGAAAATGAAAAGCTCAGTCTTTATGTCATGCTGATATACTTAATGTTATTTGGTTCATGTTGGCTAATATATGCACTTCTGCTAACTATCATAGTTCATCCAAATACATTTTAATACTTTGGTTAATCAGGAAAGACACATTGAGATTTAGACACCATTAAGGTTGTTCTGCTCAAGATGACATAAGCTCAAAAATCACTAAAATATAACACTCCTTTGACATACCAAATATAGTATTTTTAGAGCTTGATTAAATACTTTGTTTTCAATGACAGCCAGAAAGTGTATTTGTAGAGTAAAGATGCGAGTACATCATACTATCATCAGCATAAAAATGGAAATTAGTCTTTGATACTCTGCAATCAAGACTGTAGATATATGAAATGAATATGAGCAACCCCAGGACTGATCTTTGGGGAACCTCTTTGGATACAGTGAGAAAGCTAGGGGAGATACCTTCAGCTTTCACAGTAATTTTCATTGTTGGAAAGATGATTTTTAAAGTAACTGATAACATTTTCTGATGCTACAATACTGACAAGTTTTGGCTTTAATAAGATATGATCTATACTGTCAAAAGCCTTGAAGATGTCAATAAAATGAACTGCACCAAGTTGCTTGATGTCCTGTGCCTTAACAAAATCAAATAAAACTTTAGAAACTGAATGTATCAGGTATTTAAATAAATTAAACTACTAAAACTAAATGTAAACATATATAGAGTCAATTTTTAAAAGCAACTGAGCAAAAAAAGTAACTGACCAAAACTGACTACAGGTTGAAGAAAAAGAGAAATACCACTTTCAGTCTCTTACAATACTACTCCTACAACTTCTATCTTTCTCTGTTTTCACCTGCTGTTTGTCCTGCACTGTGACTTGACTTTTGTTCTACAACAAAAGACGAGGAAGCTGAGCATCGATCTACCTAGCAGGAGGGAGTGATATGTGAAGAGCACCCCCAGCAGTAATACCCCTTCATGTGTAGGAGCACTAGAGTGGGAGTTTGTGAATTGGGTTTATTCCAGTGTGCTTTTGTTCATGTGTGAATTTAGATTTTGTTGGTGTCTGCACTTGCACATCTTGTAGATCTGTAGGTGGTTTAATGCACTATGAAGCTGTCATCTCATGCTTTTCAAATATGGGGCCCACTATATATCTTTGTGCACTTCAAGTTGCATGTAGAATCATAATTGTGTTTATTGGTACTTGGTGATTCAGTTAACATATGGGTGAATGCATGCACATAAATGTCTTAAGGATACTCAAATCTGCATACTTGAGTATCCATATGTAAACTGTTAGACTCTTTTGCTGTGCCTTTACAGCAATGTGTATGTTTTTCTGTTCATTTGTCTCTATGTGCAGCAGATTATAGACATTCACCCATCACCGAGCACACAGCACTCGTGGGCTCTCTTACTAATGCTGGCTTCCCTACACACTTTAGCTGGTGAAAACACATGACATTTCCCTGCTCTGTCAAGACTAATCATATTGTAGCAGACACTACCAGGAACACACTCACAAAAAATCATGTTTTTATCTCCATCAGAATATGCTACTCACTGAACCCTCTGTCCCTAATTGTATCTGGAAACACAGCCGCTGGATATTACTTTAACTGTAATATTAACAACCAACAGTGAAAGAAAAGAAAAGAAAAGAAAAAAGACTTTAACAATTAACAATAGCAATATTTTTGCCATTGCAAGCATATGAAAAATAATGAGGCAAATAAAAAATAATGTGGCAAACTTGCTTCAATTCTCAAAACAGACACAAAGACAGATCGACTCTTAAAGTTACTTTAACAAGTAAGTAGTACCTTTCGCCAGTGATGCTTTTTGCCCATATTTAAAAAAAAGGCTATTATGCCTGGATTTGTGGAAAAGTCAACCCATATGTGATTATAGTCATTAAAATTAGAGCAAGTGAAAATTGCTTGGCATTCTCGAAGACCAGAGATGTTTCCGCTCCTCAGATTGCATGGAAGAAATACAAAAAGCAGATAAGAATTTTGACGCCATACATAAAACAGGGCAGGGATCTCACATGGTTAGCATTTATACTCCATTCCAATGAGGTTTGATATATTTCTTTTCTGTTTTAATAGGATAGTGTTTTACTTAGATATAGATAAAACAGAACATGACAGAGGAGCTGCACCATTCACAACTCTTGATCTCTTCACAAGAATTAGAGGGGACTTGCCTAAGAAATCAGTGAGACTCTTTGGTCAGTCTCTTCACCAGCCTGCATTTAAAGTCTCAGTAGTAACCAGTTGCTTTATTAACTTTAGTTGCTAATAGGTGGTAGTCTACACCTTCTCCTCTCAACTCGAGGGATTTATTTTATATATGTGACACAGCAACAACATATAGGTTTTACAGCAGATGTAGAGCTTTGTCGCCTGAATGAAAAGGTGTTAGCTGCAGGCACCACCAGTACATCAACAGGATTTAGAGATGTTTCAATGGACGCTATTCTCCAACTTCAAAGGTAAAGTAAGGTAAGGTAAGTTTATTTATATAGCGCTTTTCAGCAACGAGACACTCAAAGCGCTGTACATACAATTACAATACAATCACAAAGCAAATAAACACAGATACAGACACAGAAAAACAGATCAAATGATAAAATCAAACAACAGAGGTAATTTAAAAAAGTTAAATAAAATAAAATAAAGAGAATAGAATGATGGACAAGAAAATGAAAGGAAAATTGGACTGAAAACGCAACTAATCATGCCTAAATGGCACAGTCAAAGGCCACTCTAAACAAATAAGTTTTTAATCTTGATTTTAAGCAACTTAGGGTTTCAGCGCTTTTACAGTTTTCTGGGAGTTTATTCCAGATTAGTGGAGAAACAAAAGCTGCTTCTCCATGTTTGGTTCTGGTTCTGGGTGTGCAGAGTAGATTTGAGCCAGAAGACCTGATATGTCTGGGTGGTTGATACACTGACAACAAGTCTTTAATGTATTTTGGTGCTGAGCCATTCAGTGATTTATAGACTAACAGAAGTATTTTAAAGTCTATTCTCTGAGCTACAGGGAGCCAGTGTAGGGACTTTAGAACCGGGGTGATGTGCTCCACTTTCTTAGTTTTAATGAGGACGTGGGCAGCAGCATTCTGGATCAACTGCAGCTGTCTGATCGACTTTTTAGGCAGACTTGTGAAGACACCGTTGCAGTAATCAATTCTACTAAAGGTGAACGTATGAATTAGTTTTTCAAGGTCCTGCTGAGACATTAGTCCTTTAATCCTGGAGATGTTCTTTAGGTGATAGAAGGCTGACCTTGTTGCTGTCTTTATGTGCCTCTGAAGGTTCAGGTCTGAGTCCATCACTACACCCAGGTTTCGAGCCTGACTGGTGGTTTCTAGCTGTATTAACTGAAGCTGTGTGCTAACTTTTAAATGTTCTTACTTTGGTCCAAAGATTATTACTTCAGTTTTGTTTTGATTCAGCTGAAGAAAAGTTAGGCCCATCCATGCATTGATTTCTTTTAAGCATTTACCCAGCACTTGAATGGGTTCATGGTCACCTGGTGACATCGTAATGTATTGCTGTGTGTCGTCTGCATAGTGATGATAACTTACGTTGTTGTTTATTAAAATCTGAGTTAGGGGGAGCATATAGATATTGAATAGGAGGGGCCCTAAGATGGACCCTTGGGGAACGCCACATGTGATTTTTTGTGACACAAAAAAGTCCCTGTCCTTCAAGTAGGATTTAAAACAGTTGAGTTCTGTACCAGAAAGGCCGACCCAGTGTTCCAGGCGCTCTAATAAAATGGAGTGATCAACAGTGTCGAATGCTGCACTAAGGTCCAATAATACCAGCACTGTGGTTCTTCCACAGTCTGCATTTATACGGATGTCATTGAACACCTTGACAAGAGCAGCTCTGTACTGTGGTGAGCCTGACTGGAAGACATCGACGCGGTTGGTCGTTGTTAGGAAGTTGTTTAACTGCTGAAACACAGCTTTTTCAATAATCTTACTGATGAAGGGGAGGTTTGATATAGGCCTGTAGTTCTGTAGTAGCAGCTTGTCCAAGTTGCTCTTTTTCAATAGAGGTTTGATAATTGCTTTTTTCAGGGCCTGGGGGAAAACACCTGACAAAAGGGATGTGTTTATTATTTGTGTTAAATCAAATGTTATGACAGAAAAGCTTTCTTAAGGAAAGCTGTGGGTAAAATATCGAGACAGCAGGAAGAAGAGCTTAGTTGCTGTACGAATTCTTCTAAGATTTTGCAGTTTATTTGGTGAAATTGGGAAATTTTGTCAAAATCGGTTCTAGTTGGAGACAACATTGGTACTGGAGTTGATGTGGATGTGCTGACTGCCCCTCTGATCTTTTGGGTTTTTTCAGTGAAGAAGTTAGCAAATTCATTGCAGGCCCTGGTAGAGTGGAGTTCAGATGCTACAGTTACAGAAGGGTTTGTTAACCTGTCGACCGTGGCAAATAATGCACAAGCATTGCTAATGTTTTTGCTGATGATCTCAGAAAAGAAGGATTCCCTTGCATTTTTCAGTTGTAGGTTATATCTGTATAGTCTCTCTTTATAGATAATATAGTGAACTTGGAGTCCAGTCTTTCGCCACCTGCGTTCAGCTTTTCGACACTCCTTTTTTTCACTTCTGACTGGTGGAGCACTTCTCCACGGAGACATTTTCTTCCCAGAAACGACTTTCACTTTAATTGGAGCAATTGAATCAATGATGTCTGAGATTTTAGAATGAAAGTTATCTACCAGCTCATTTACAGTGTTACAGGGCAAAGTGGAGGTAGAAGAGTAAATCTGGTTAAAGGTCTCAGCAGCACTGTCCTTAAAGATGCGTTTTCTTATCATGTCTCTTTGGCAAACTGAGTCATTGCAGATGATGCTTTCAAAAATAACAGAAAAGTGGTCAGATAGGGCAACATCAATTACAGACACCTTGGAAATGTTTAGACCCTTAGTGATGATCAAGTCCAAAATATGTCCCTGTTTGTGCATTTGCTGTTTAACATGTTGAGTCAAACCAAAATTTCTAAGAGTGTTACATGGAACTATTGCACTTCTGTCTTCAGGATTGTCCATGTGAATGTTGAAGTCTCCCACAATAGTTAAACAGTCATAATAAACACAAATCACAGATAAAAGCTCATTAAGATCACTGATAAAGTTTGTTTTGGACTTAGGAGGCCTGTAAATACTCAAGAACATGGATACTTTTAGAATAAAATGTAATTGCTAATTTTCTCCCCACTGTGCTGGCAAGAACAAAATACATATTTATTATCATACCCTTCATAGTTGAGAAAACCTAAACTATAAAAAACAGAGCCCAAATTTAGCTTGGATAGCATTGGCAAAAATCTAGTAATCTAACAAAAAGAAACTTGCAATTTGATTGGATACAATATGTCGCTCCAGCAATTTAGGCAAGGCCATGCAAGTTTATTTGTATAGCACATTATGACCAAAAACATTAAAAACAAAATAGTACATTGCAGTGGCATGATAAAGGAAAATTGAAAAAACGCTCTGATGTCACCCGGGTTTATAAAACCCGCGGAAAACAAACTTTCATTGCCATTTCCAGCGTGTCTCACGGGACGACGCAACAGAGACGCTTATCTGGAGCGACAATAGGCGAGTTAACTTACCTCTACATGGCTATTCCCAGAAGAGCTTGAAAGCTGGAATTCTGTCTGATACAAGAAGGTCAAAAGATTCATAACCGATCGAAGACCTTGCAGACACTGGCGCAGGTGAAAACCCATAGAGGTGTTGCCAAGGAGATGAGCTTTCCTCCTTGTTGATTCAGTCGACTTCAACGGTTCTTCATATTTTCCCTGTTTTGGCCTTCATACCTACGACCCATCCTCAAGTTCCCCCACCGTTCAGTGAAGCAGCTGATTAAACAGTGACAATTATTAATGATAATTAACTAATTGTAATTATTAAGTGCTTCTGAGCCCATAATCACAACACCAGAGAGCACATCTGATTTCTATTCTTAAACAATGATTCTTGGTTAAGAAATTATTTTTCTGAATTATGATTTTTAATTATAATTTTTGATAAATGTTAATTAATCAAGAATCATATTCCCTACAAAAATTTACATCTTTAACCATTCATTGATGCACTCTGTCCTTTTTGGTCCACATTTTTTTACTATAAAATTAAACGTGAGGATGTAATTCTTTCTGGCCCATTACACACCTGGGTAATGGGGTAATATTCCTTTAAAACTTGTCCATGTCTGGACCAAGAGTCAAGAAGAATACTAACCAAATTACTATTACAGAATAGTAATCAGGTTGTGAGTCCTTGTGATCAACCTCTGTTAATCTTATTGGACCTGTCTAGCAGCCCATACCCTCCTGCAATAGGCATTGCCGCAAAATGTCTGTTACTTTAAAATTCACCCTTAAGCAAATGCTAGCAAAATTTTAATGACTGGCTCAAAACCAGAACCACTGACTAATGGTACATACATAAAGACAGAGGTTGGGGAATTCAATTATATACACAATTCATGCTCTAATGCATCCCTCTTGACCTCTTTGTGACAGACATGAACATCTGACTTAATGAGAAAAGTTAGGTGTAAATCTAAAAAACAAAACACACAAAAATTGCTCTGGCATTATATAACTTCAAAAGAGAGCTAACTTGACAGATTTTTGACAGTTGAAGATTTTAATTAATTTGGGACTTCAGTGTTAATTGTGTATTAGATGTCTGTTTGTTGATGTAATATAGTTTAATAGAGATTATAAAACACCAATAAAACTTGCTTAACAAGGTTATAGACTCTGTCTGAAATTATGTTTGATAGAATTATTACTTTATTTTATAATCCATTCTTATCTAAGCATGAAACTCAGTAAATTGGTCTTTGAACATTTGCTATTTACAAATGAAATCACATCCTGGCTGTGCTAAAACTGGTGTCTATTTAAAATCGATTAAATTGATTACAGATAGAGACTTGCTTGATGATGTAAGTTAAGACCAAATAGTAATCAGTCAGTGTCTATCCTAATCAGGCCATATCCGGAGCAAACGCTGACTTCAGGAACTTTTCCTTCTTCTTCACCTCCCCTTGTCTGCCTGCCAGACTGGAAAAAAAGAGCAGCTGTCTAGAGAAATATTTCTGCAGGGTATTCAGACATACAGAAAACAAAAGCCACAATGCCATGCAGGCTTTATTTAGTTTATCAAGTCTTCAGCCCGGTATTTACACTTTGCTGGTGACATCTTGCTACACTGTAAACTGATCTTTGTGTATGTGTGTGATGTTGCAGTCATCACTTTTGGTTCTTAATATTGACAGAGGTTTTCTATCTCTTTCTCCATCAGACTGTGGAAGTGTCTTGCTTAAACTTGCTCTTGCACAAATGCAGAGAGAGCTGTGCATGTGCGTATGTCGGCATTTATCTAAACGCATTAAACCTCTTCTATTTTCATAAACAGGTAATGAGTCATTTTCCTTTAGAGAATGATTTTGCAACGTCCATTTTCTGCACAACTACAATAGCTATAACATGCAAAAAGTTGAACACATGTTTTCTATATAAAAATTTGAACACAATTCTTCTCAATAACATAAAAATATATAATTATGGCATTTTTTATTTTACTCTGGATGCTCATGGAATAGAAAATATGCCATTCATATTTTAAAGCAAAGTGTTTCTTTGTTGATGGGATCCCTGTGGGATGCCAGCATCCCCAGTGTTTCACACTGGGCATCAAAATCAATAAAAGATGTGCATTGATTAAATCACTGATAAATCCACTAGGATATATTTATTGCAACAAAAAATAATTCAGGATCATCTCTGACATTTTAAACAGCTTCTTGATAATCATAAACCTAATATTCAAAATAACTTCTTGTAATTTAATAAACACAAGACTGCATCTTAGCTTATTTTCTTATCTGATAGTTACACATTCATTATACCAGAACAGCATCAAAATAAAAACTAAAAAAGCTGCAGGTTAAAATAAATAAATACTTACATCAGTGTGATGACAACTAACCAACGACCTGACAAGATCTTGTGGCATGACATTTCATGCTAAGATTTATTTTCAATAAATCTGTTGCAAAGCTCTATCTGATAACTGTTTTAGACCAAGCTATTATTATGGGCACTGTATATGAAGGTGAGTGCTCGAAAGTTGCCATGCAAGCAACTGTCCACTGTCTCTACATGCTCATCCAGGAGGAGTGAATGCTGCAAGTCAGTGACTTGATGCAATCTGCTAGATTTCCTTAGATAGAAAAATGTTTTAACCAATTTGAATAATAAACTAAATCCGCCTACACTATTTGATAGTTAGGATTAATTGGAATGTATATACCCGACATCTGTATGATTCAATTGAATTGACTTTGTAAAGTGCCTTGAGATGACATGTGCTGTGAAGTGGCGCTATATACCGTATTTTCCGCACTATAAGGCGCACTTAAAAACCTTTAATTTTTTCAAAAAATGACAGTGCGCCTTGTAATCCGGAGCGCCTTATATATGGATCAATTGGTTAATTGGTTGATCCATACTGGTTGTACACGGCGCTCTGTCAAAATGTTTCAGTACGACTGGTAAACTACAAAGCCGCACCGCTTGCAGCATTACGGCTACCGTAGTCAGGGGCGTCGCCGAAGTAATAGCGGTAAACACCTGTACTGTGCTTACTCCTAGTCCAACACCACTTGTGTGTGTATAACGTTTGAATGTACTGTTGCAGGAATTGCCTGACCTATATGTGATTAGAAGCTCAGTGTGTGGGTGTATGTTTCGTGTGTGTGTATGGAAGATGTTGACATTACTCCTCCGGACAGAGGTGGTGCTGTGTGCTGCCGTAGCTGAGAATCAAGAGTGAAGGAGTGACGTCGGTATTATTGTGTGTGTGGGGTGGGTAGAGACGGCGACCGGAGCAGCGGTGTATGAGTCTGTAAGCCCTGTGTTTTTACGTGCTGCAAAGTCATTAAAAAGAACCCCGAATCTCGTCAACAACTCAGTGTTTTGATGCTGTTTCTTCATGCTCAACTCAGCAACGTATGAGTGAGGGAGTTAACCCCGAGGAAACTAGTAACTTCGGCCCTGGAGAAAGCGTCTCCCCTGTGTCATCAGACTACGGTCAGGGGACAGAAATAGGAAAGATTAACAGTACTAACGTTTGATTTAGTGCATCAAACTGTTTCTTTTACATGTTTACTGATTCAGGGAAAAGTTCCCTTTCACGTTTTAACTAACGTTTGATTTCAACTTCAACTTCATAGACTCCAATGCATTGCTAACGTGCGGTTGGCTCTATTCAATAGAATTCTATGTAGAGGAGACCTTACCATGAGAGTGAATGGAGTTATCTGAACGCTGGTTTGTAGTGTATTAATAAAGTTTGACTGACTGACTTATCTGACTGTTTTGTTGACATTCTCTTTAGCACAGCTCCATCTAGTGGATGCATAACGCAACCCCAGTCAAACGTTTGACTGCAGTAGCTTCTATTCTATGTGCCTTATAATCCGGTGCGCCCTATATATGAAAAAAGTTCTAAAATAGGCCATTCATTGAAGGTGCGCCTTATAATCCGGTGCGCCTTATAGTGCGGAAAATACGGTAAATAAAACTGAATTGAATTGAATATAAAGAAGTTGGTTGTCCACATGTGCCAGGTCAGTTTTGCTCCACACAAAGGATATCTTAAGATAAAATCCTAATAATCTGAGTGACTTTACTAAATAAAGCCAAATAAATCTAAGTAGACAGAACACATTAATGGAATATGGATGATCTTCAACCTGTGGATTATTTTTATGGGTGTGTGGGAGGGTGGATATGTGTGTGAGGGTATGTGTTTGCGAATTTGTTACCTGGAGGTGTAGAGCTGTTAGAATGGCGTGAAGGGCAGAAAGCTTGCAACTCTCAGTGCCCAACAGCAGCAAAGGGCAGGTAGCATTGGTTCCTGATGGTTGCAGCAGCCCTAGGCAGACAAACACCAGGTGCCAGTAGATACGTCGGTACGGAAGCACAGTCACAGCTGATCCTCACACTTTTACTAAATTAAATACAAAATGAATAAATTAATGTTTTTTAATCAGTGTCACGACAGTATATTATGCACTAACATTCTTGTCACTTCCATACTGGCCACCTTTCATATGTTGCAATATATAAAAATTTAATCATCACCAGAAAATTTTAAACTAAATCTTTATGGAAGCCAATTTTTAATTTAATAATGGCTCCTTGTGCAGTAAGGACAACTATTACCAACATTGGTTTGTTTTTTTCATCTTTGGGTATTCCTTCTCAAGTTTTTTGTGTTGGTATTTTCTGAACTGTCAGAATATGAACCTGAAATGGGATGGAGTGACTTCTTTATAAGCACAATATATTTCAGGTAAACAACAGAGCAGGCAGCACAGCTAGAGTTGGGTGAAGACAAAGCACAAGCAGTAACGCTAAGCACAGCATCATCTGTAGAAAAGCTCTTGTTAGCTAAATCAGAAGCTCCAATCACAAAATCGCTCAATGGAATTAGCCAACAGCTGTGAACTACCAGTTTGCTACATGAGATAGATGAGCTCAGTGATGTGAACCTTGATTCATGTCTTGAATGTCAGCCAATACATTTCTTAAATTACTTTTGTTGTTTTTCTAGGATGTTTTGACACATGGATGTGGATGCATTGACAAAACGTGTGGAATTCTTATTACTTTGCCTTTTATGTTGCTGTTTTTAACACAGATGCTTAAAAATAGGTTGGGCTTAAGCCACATTAGTCTTACTGGTTCCTTGATGGTAGAATTTTGTGTATTTGCCAGAAAAACAAAACTGTAACAGAGTGATAAACAAGAAAACAATTGGTAAGTGTCCCACCAGGGCCACATATTCTTAATCAGATGGAGAAGGCAATGCAATGACCACACATTCAATAAAACGGAGGTAAGAAATGTATTACAATAAAATATAAACAAAAATAAAAGTCTTGCTACTAAAAGTCCTTTAAAAAAAATAAGCGTCCAAGCTAAAACTCCAGTATAAGCAGCAAACATTTAGATAAAACCTCCAGGTCTCTTAAACATCTTCTTTCTGGCTTCACTCCTTCAGCAGGCATCTCCTAAAAAGAAGAGGACAGCACCAGTACTCATGGATTAGCAGGTGGAAATGGTTGGGCAAGCTCTGGGTACTTACCCCAGGGGCAGAGCACTAGACTCTGCCCTCCCCCAGGCATGACTAGTTCCATTTCCTGTGGCTTATGCTGTTCCTGAGAGGTCTCTCCTTTTTGCTCCTCATTTTCCACTTAAATGCTTTATCTTGCCTAGTTCTTGCCAGTCTACAGAGTCCCCTAGATTTCAATTCAGTTTATTTACAGTTCTGTGCAAATGTTTTACGCAAGTGTGAAAAAATGTTGTAAACAAAGAATGTTTTCAGAAATGTAAATGATGATTGTTTATATTTATCAGTTTACAAAATGCTAAGTGAGCGAACCCAAACATACAACCAAAGTCATTAAGAACTATCTACAACGTAAAGAAGAACAAGAATTACTGGAAGTGATAGTATAGCCCCCACAGAGCCCTGATCTCAACATCATGGAGTGTGTCTGGGATTAGATGAAGAGATATGTGGTTAGTTCTCCAAGAGGTTTGAAACAACCTAACACCGGAGTTCCTTCAAAAACTGTCTGCAAGTGTACCTAGAAGAATTGATGCTGTTTTGAAGGCAAAGGGTGGTCACAACAAATATTGATTTGATGAAAATAAATGATTAACACTACCATTTTTGAAAGCATTCTTTTTTTCACACCTGCCTAAAACCTTTGCACAGTACTGTATATACAGGAAATTCATAACACGTGTCAACGGACTTACAAACAAAATCAATATAATCAAATCAAAGAGACAGATTCTAAGTCAAGTACATACATTTTAGTTATTCCTAGCATTCACTCCTCCTGGATGAGCATGAAGGAACAGTAGACAGTCAAGGTGTATTTCATGTTAATTCAAATTCAATTCAATAAAAATTTTAAAAGACTTTATTAATCCTGAAGGGAAATTAATTGTTGTTGAAGCTCATATTATGCAGGTTTCTTCAAAAAGCCTTTGTAGATGCTGATGGCTGTGGGTAGGAAGCATCTCCTGTAGTGGTCTGTCTTACAGCAGATCTGAAGAAGCCTCTGACTGAAGACACTCTGTTGTTGTACAACAGTCTCATTAAGAGGATGCTCAGGGTTCTCCATAATGTTCTTAATTTTATGAAGCATACTTCTTTGCACAATGATATCCAGAGTTTCCAGAGGAGTACCCAGAACAGAGACAGCCTTTTTTATTAACTCGTTGAGCTTTTTCGGGATAATGGCAGAGGAGATCACACTCTCCACAACAAACTTATAGAAGATATGCAGCATCATGCTGCAAATACTGAAGTACCTAAACGACCTCAAGAAGTCCGCTCTGTCGCTTCTTGTAGACGGCTGCACAGTTGCATCTCTACTCCAATCTGTTGTCCAGGTGAACACCGAGGTATTTATACTCTATTTATACTGCTACAGAGAAGCAGCGCTGGACTGTTGCTCAGTGGTCCAAAGTACTTTTTTCGGATGAAAGCAAATTCTGCATGTCATTCGGAAATCAAGGTGCCAGAGTCTGGAGGAAGACTGGGGAGAAGGAAATGCCAAAATGCCAGAATTCCAGTGTCAAGTACCTACAGTCAATGATGGTCTGGGGTGCCGTGTCAGCTGCTGGTGTTGGTCCACTGTGTTTTATCAAGGGCAGGGTCAATGCAGCTAGCTATCAGGTGATTTTGGAGCACTTCATGCTTCCATCTGCTGAAAAGCTTTATGGAGATGAAGATTTCATTTTTCAGCACAACCTGGCACCTGCTCACAGTGCCAAAACCACTGGTAAATGGTTTACTGACCATGGTATCACTGTGCTCAATTGGCCTGCCAACTCTCCTGACCTGAACCCCATAGAGAATCTGTGGGATATTGTGAAGAAAACGTTGAGAGACTCAAGACCCAACACTCTGGATGAGCTAAAGGCCGCTATCGAAGCATCCTGGGCCTCCATAAGACCTCAGCAGTGCCACAGGCTGATTGCCTCCATGCCACGCCGCATTGAAGCAGTCATTTCTGCAAAAGGATTCCCGACCAAGTATTGAGTGCATAACTGTACATGATTATTTGAAGGTTGACGTTTTTTGTATTAAAAACACTTTTCTTTTATTAGTCGGATGAAATATGCTAATTTTGTGAGATAGGAATTTTGGGTTTTCATTAGCTGTATGCCAAAATCATCCGTATTAAGACAATAAAAGACCTGAAATATTTCAGTTAGTGTGCAATTAATCTAAAATATATGAATGTTCAATTTTCATCATGACATTATGGAAAATAATGAACTTTATCACAATATGCGAATATTTTGAGAAGGACCTGTATATATATATATATATATATATATATATATATAAGTTCTAAAGTCCCTTCACTGCCAGTCCACCTCCTTTACATTTGCCGCTCCACTTTAAATCTCTGTCTGCTCGTATGGGCAGAAAGCCTGCCAGAGAGACGCTGATGTCAGGGATATGATCCTGCAGCCATGTCTCAGTAAAACGCATAATGCTGCAATCCAGATACTCCTGCTGGGTCCTTTGTAGGGCTTGGAGTTCATCCAATTTGTTTCCCAAGGATCTCACATTGGCAATCGTGATCGATAGAAGATATGGTTTGAACGTCCTCTTTTTCTGAAAAATTGTCTTTGTAAAACTCAATTCAGTTCAATTCAATTCAATTCAATTTATTTATATGGTGCCAATTCACAACATATGTCTTCTCAAGGCACTTCACAAAAGTCACTCAAGCAGTTAATACTGTTGGTATGAGGAATGTAACCCAAATGCTTGAATCATCAATGCTTTTAATAATGATGTGGCATTTTTTCCATTTAGTGCTCATAATTAATCAAACAAGTCTGTTTGGTTGTTATACTTTTGTGTTCTCTGTATTAAAGAGACATAATGAGAACATATTTACTTCTCACATTGGTTGTTGGGTTATTGTTAGTGTGGAATTCAAGGGTTACTAAGGTCATATCAGGAAACAAACTAAATACAAAAAATAAATACCCAGCTTTGAGAGGCAATCTTATCTTTTTTGACACTGTATCTGCCTCTTCCACAGTGATCATTGGTTCTATTGATGAGCAAAGTGTGTCTCAGTGCATCAATACGATCTTGAGTAAGAACTCCCCCACTGATTAAGCAACCTGGGAAAGAGGGTTGCTGGATAAGAGTAAGCCAAGAGAAAATAAGGAACTTCTCTGGGGAGGGTGGCGAGGATTTCCCCCAGCTACACATACACACAAACACTCTTAGGTTCTTTAATTCCTTTATTTTTGTTCTTTTCAGAAAAAAAATGAATAAACCAAGTGCATGAAACACCTTTCAGATTTTGGACAAAATGGAGTAACAACAAGAGACAGGTTCAGGAAATTAGTTTTTGAGGCACAGAATGAAAATATTAGGAATGAATCTACTTTAAGCTGCCGTTTGGTATTCAGAATTTTGCAGCTTTGGAAAGTTGTAAGTTTAAGGTAGCTTTAGCCAATTCTATAGCTTTTCAGCAGCTCTGGTCAGGATCAGTATTGCGAGGGTTAGACCACTAGAACTGCACATGGCTGTAGGTGAGCTAAAAAGAAATTCCACCAAACTAACTTTCATGCTAAAAAACATTACCAATCTTACCATACTGACTGCACTATATTCATTTCTGTCGTTTTTTTTTTTTAGTAAAAACATGGCTACACAGGATGTGGAAAATCCATATTTATCATTGTATGCCCCTTTTCCAATTGCTCTTTTTAGGCAGCACGTCTCCACTCCACTCGGTTTTGCTCTTCTTGGACGGAACCTGTTGAGTTTCCATTGACTCACTGACGGCTGAAGCTACTGCTTGAAGCCCCACTTCCAGCCGTCAGTGTAGTGCGTTGTGCCACTATTAATGTCACTGTGTGACATTATCACATTAAAGCAATGTCTGAAACTATAAAAATAACTAAATAAGTAGAAAATAAAAAAACATAATTAAGCAATATACAAATAATGTTTGTATTATTATATATCTAAAAATAAAATGTATGTTTTCTTCCTGTATAAAATAATCCACCAGGATAATTATCTGGTACACAGCCCATCCAAAACTTATACAATAAGGCTCAGGGGTTCTGATGTGAGGGGGTATGGAAGGAGAAGCTAAGAGGAGAGATGATGCTGTCAGGACTGATGATGCTCCAAAGTTTGCCTAAAGAAGTTATAATTTTGAGCTTTATGAGGATGTTTTTTTCTCAGCCATGGCAAAAACAAGGACAAAAACTTTAAACCACAAAACACAGACTTTCGACCATGGTGAAGTTAGTTTTAGGTTGAATATTAGACATTCATGTTTCACAGGTTCCTCCCGTCTGACCCGATGGAGGCAGTCTGATTATGGGCGACTGCTCTCTTCCACCTCCCTCCTCCTGCAGACGGTGGTTCGCTTGAGGCAAATGTGGTTTTATGTGTGATCAGCTGATTAAAGTAATTAATAAGTAATGCGCCTGTCTGTGTGTAACTCAGAAAGCTGACATGGTGTCCTTTTTCTTTTCTTTCAACCTTCAAGCATGGTTTATGATCTGTAAAAAGTAAAATTATATTTCAGTTGGACCCACACCAGCCATTGTGGTCATTAATATTATTAAAGTCGCTCTTGACTTTTTTTTTTTTTTTTACTTTTCCCTGCACTACCACTTCCAAAACCTTCTCACTTATCCTGGTCCCACGGTCAATCAGTGAACAGCAGTCTGACATGTAGTCCCTGCTCAGCCCTAGCCGATACCAGGGATGAAAAAAGTAAGTACCGTATGGGAAAAACTGTCATGAAAACCTTCGCAAAGCAGGCCGCGTGGAGTGGAGACCGGCTAAATGGAGCCAAAGGGGCATAACTGGTAACATTGCAGCTGCCAAATGTTTCAAAATAGGATATATTTATCTTTTTTTACAACTTTAAACAATGTGAGCACTAAAATGTTTTAACCATGTTCAGGCCATCTGACAGGTTTGCCAGGGCCTAGGCTGACTTACAGACACCGGACAGCCTGCCCTTTATTTGGCACTGCAACTGAGACGAGCTGCTCCTCCCACATTGCTTTCATATGCTCTGCTCTGACTCAGAAGCCCACCCACCCTCACATGGACACAGGACTACAGACCCACTGGTCTCTCTTCCTGACCATAGTTGTGTATTCATTGTTTTTGGCTCCTTTAGATGGAAAACTCACATTCAAAAAGGGAACTTGGATTCTAACGGTGTTTTTGTTTATTTATTTCTTTGTTTTGATAAAGTCTAAACTGTTTCCCCATAATAAAAAACCAACATGACAGATGTAGTGAAGTAGTGAAGCGAACCAAGAGCATGCTGTTGTAGTAAGCCAGGAAAAGAAACAAACAAGCCAAGCTAAGAACAACAGTAAAGATTAGGCTTGATTCTCACTAGAGAGAGCTAGAAAAAAAGACGGATGCTGATTTAACCTTGTTGGTATTGAGTGGTAGGTAAAAACCGATTAGCTCACTTGTTCTAAGCAGTGTCATGTTTGCTTTGCTTGTATCAGTCTGTGAAGTTCTCAGAGTATGGCTTTATAATCAGGTAAACAAGTGCAATATTTTAAACAGCATTTTAACCTCTCTTTAAATATCTAGAGATCATTGTGGTAATTGACAACTAATATGCAAAAACATTGCGAATCAGGAGCTTTCAGTAGTGATTGATTCCTGTAATAAAACCACTGAAAGGAACATTCACTACATTAGGACAGCAGTTTGCCATTCCTCTTATGTAAATGACCAGAGCCTGACAAGTTGTAACCCTGTCATTACTCCCTCTCCCTCACAGATAAAGCCTCTCAGAGCTACCTCAGTCGCCTTTTAAACTTCCCTGGAAATTATAGCTTGTCTCATATAGAAATATTTGGTCAGTTTGGTACAAATTGCACTTCAGAGTCCTGGAAATTTGTAGCCTTTCTCAAGGTTTTATCTAAGCTGCAGGAGAGAGGGCAAATAGCTGGTGGTCTGACAGCAACACTTTTAATCAAATACAGCTATAACTGAAGTGCCTTGTAACTTTCCACAGTAAGGACCTGCTTGTCACTTTAATTTTCATGGTTCAAATTAGGTTAAACATTTTCTCTTGTCAGTTTCTGATAAGAAACATAAGTCTAGGATTTAAAACTGGCTGGAAGCCTGCACTGAATGGTAAAGTAAGACCCTACAATTAGATTACATTAGTGACTGTTCCATTTATTACCCCTTGAATAACAATTTTTTTGTAGAACATTTTGTGCAGGTACTGCAATGATAAAATAGTTGAAAGGGAAATCTTTATTTCCTTACATGATACTTGTGTACAATGAATGCTTGGCTTTTACACATGATAACTTAGTTGAAAATTTCATAGATACTCATATGAGCTACATAAGCTATTAAAATAGAGTTGAAATATGTGAAAAGAATGGTCTTGCAAACAAAACAGTTGTACATTAGATTACAGCTTCCTTTCTCATGACATGTTGATGTGCATTTTGCGAGGCATTTAACTGCCTACCAATCTTCATATCAATGAATGAATGTGTGCATGTTTGTGAAGTGTAGCTCTGCTGTAAAAAGTGCTTTGAGTGCTCTGTATAACTAAAATAGCACTACTACAAGTTTAGCCCATTTATCATCACTGCCATTTTACTAAACAGGCCCAAAGTGGAGTGTAGAAAAGTGAAAAAAAAAACTTGAAAATAAAAGCAGCAACACAGACAAAATGCATAACATACCAATAAAATTACAAAAAGAAATTATAAAACATAAAACCAGCCATGCCATAAAACAAACTAAAATACAGAAAATATAACATGCCATATGGTGCCAAAGGTTGGTGCAAAAGCAAGGATCCCAAACTTACACTTTGCTTTAGATACACTTAGGAGCAGCTTTAGATGACCTGACATAATGAGAGGCTGTCTAAGGGATCAGCTATTACTCTATTGTTTTCCTGTTGATTATTTCAGTAGCAGCCATACATATGTGTTAGTTTAAGAGATAATACTATTAACTGTAAGTACAGACTTAATTTGCCTAAAACATATACTAAAGTCAGGTCTAATCTCCCATGCCAAGTTGTCAGTAACTGCAGTAAGAGGTGAGGAAAAACGGTAAGGTTAGATGAGAGGAGATTAGCTGAGACAGAAAGGATAAAGAATAAGGAACGGAGAGCTAGAGAGGTGAATTGAAGGAAGAGGAAAGGATATGAGCAGCAGAGTACAGAAAGAAAGGGGAGGGGGAGAAGAATATATGCTGAAATAGAGCAACTGCAGCAGTACAGTTAATTGAGGGGGAGAAGAGAAACAGCAGAGAGAAGGGAGATAAAGAAGAAATGCATCTTTCACACTGTCCTTCATCTTCTTCACTGTTACTTTAATCACATCTTTCATTCCCTTTTATCTGTATTCTTAGTGAACATGTTTTTGCAGCATTAATTATCATATACAGGCTATGTTAAATAGATATCTGTGGCTTATCAGTGCTGATGATGGTTTCTAACAGACGCACTAGCTGTCTGCTTTCAATAGACAACAAATGTGGCGTGTGAAATTGTGCACCTATGCATATGTGTATACATTTTCATGCAGGATGTACACATCTATTGTCTAGCCCATTTGATCTTATGTTATAAAGATAATTTACATCTATGCTGACATTTAGTTTCGGTAATATTTAACTAAAGAATATTTATATTTAGAGTCAAGAATAGCTTTTGGGAAAAACAGTTTTATTTATATAATATTGTTTCTTGATTTTTTTTAGGTAAAAACAAAACAAAATGTGTCTTTTATAAAAACGAAAAATGCCAATATACAACTGAGACTTGGTATTGGCAAATACTCCATTTTAACTGTTTATGGGCCTATAAAGTGGACACATAATTCTTCATGGGGACATCCTTATTACAGAGTTTGAATTAGTTTATTTTTGGTTGCATATTTGCTTACATCTTTGCTTTGGTTCATGAACTAATTTTAACCAAGATTTAGCATTCAGAAAAATAGCCTCAAAATGTGTTAAAAACATTTACATGTGTATACAGTATATACAGTGTGTTTGTTCAGGTGTGTTCTTTTTTGTTCTACAGCTGTTAGACAAGGTTATGTCCTCCAAAGGGATGGAAATGAAACACTGTGTGTATGCACTCAATTGCTTTGCAGTTATCTCTGCCAAAGACTTTTCCTCCTCTTGCTTGTTATTGATTGGTGTCATTTTGGCATACGCAGCACTGCAGCTGATAATTAGTTCACTCTACTAAGCTAAGATCTTTCTACTAAATGTTCTCATTAATGGGTTAGTGAAGAGAACATGTTGGCTTATGTGCTTTAATCCAGGATTTACAAAGCATTTAAATGCATTGCTTTCTTTGTAAATATTAATTCTTGTTAAAACAAAAATAATAAAACAATAAGATTTTCTGAGTAGGTTTAAAGTTTAAAAATTTTAATAATGTTACTAATGTTAAGTAAGCAGTGGCTAAGTCTGATAAAAATCCCCCCATTGATGGGCAAGTTAGTAAAAACCTTAAAAGACATCGCAATGGAACTACAGTAAGTAAAGGAAACCAACCTCCATAAACTGTAATCCATAAACCAACAGTGGTGATAATACAATCTCACAAACATTTGTCCCGTGACGTTAAACACTGAGTCTGCTTTTCACTTGACAGCTGTGATTCTCTGGAGGAATCTTGATAAAAAAAATACCTTTAGAAATTGACTACCATACATGATTAAACATAAACAATATGTAATTCAGAAAACTAAAACCACATTTTCCTTTTTAATAAAGCTTATAGTTAGAGTGGCTTAGGTTATTCTGAGCTATCTCTGTAGTTATGCTGCTATACGCTTAGGCTGCTGGAGGACATAATGACCATTTTCACTCTCTTCGCTACATTCTCACACTACTTTCCAATTTTGCATTATTTGCTGTCATTTCAGCTTTTAACTTTATGTTCTCTCTCTTTTCTCTTCCTAGAAGCTACACCTGGCCTGACTTTGTGTCTATCTGTGACACCTTTCTGGAGGGGGGCATCGTCCAAGCTTCTGCTGGCAACAACTTAATGCTCACCCTCTACCGATGATCCACTTTGCCCTGTCTTTTAGTGTTTAACCCTTTCTCTCTCCTAGACATGGCAATTGACTGAGCTTTTACTGTGACTAACTCTATGTGCTCTCTTTCAGACTCTAACCTTGAAAACTGTCTGAGTTTATCTGTTCTTTCTTTCTAGGTGAAACGACTAAAGGAGCTACATCCATTAGCATTTACTTTTCCTTCCCATAGAAAGGACTCCTGCATCAGTGCTTTTGTGTTCTTTTTGTGTCTCTGCTCAGTTCTCTCAAACCCCCAGTCGGTTGTGGCAGATGGCCGCTCACACTGAGCCTGGTTCTGCTGGAGGTTTCTTCCTGTTAAAAGGGAGTTTTTCCTCTCCACTGTCGCTACATGCATGCTCAGTATGAGGGATTGCTGCAAAGTCAACGCCAGTGACTGTCCACTGTCTCTACATGCTCATCCAGAAGGAGTGACTGCTACAAGTCTCTGACTCTATGCAATCTGCTGGGTTTCCTTGGATAGAAAAACTTTTTATCCAATTTGAATAAATAACTAAATCTGACTGCACTGTTCAATGGTTAGGATTAATTGGAATGTACCTGACTTTGTGAAGTGCCTTGAGACGACATGTGTTGTGAATTGGCACTATATAAATAAACTGAATTGAATTGAACACTCATAAAAATCTGAATCCTAATATCTCAAGTTTAATTGCATGTGTTTTGACCTATTATTGTAGCCTATAGCTATATTTATACTTTGCACAGACTGTGTTAAAAAGCTCAATGGATTGTGATGAGTAGTGTTTGATTGATTAATCTTTCTTTTCTCTCCCACACCATGTGTGCATATATTTGGGTGTGGAGCCAGGAAAAAAAAAAAAAAAGTTTCACTGAGTATACAAATGATGCTGCTTTGAGAAATTGTTACCCGCCTCAGTGTATAAATTTTTTGTCTGTTCACTTTGTTAAATTTGTAATGTATTACTTGTAATGCACATTCCACATCATCTCTCATATCTGCAGAAGACTTTTTCTCTTCCTGGGAGGCTGAGCCAAATCATCAGTAATGTATTGTGGATGCTGAAGATACTGCATCACTGAGAGTTTTCACCAAATATTCAACGCCTTTCTGAGCATATTTATTTCCTACTTGGTATTCCAAACAAATAAAAACCTGTGGAGAGCTTTGCATTATTTTTGTTTTCCTCTGGACCAATGCCATCTTTGCATCACAGTGAACCTGCTCGAGTGCTTTGAGAATGTATCCTATATACTTAAAAAAATAAAATAAAACAAACATTATGATGTCTCTCAAATTAGATACACTATTGGTGGTCCAAAACAGCTGTACCAAAGCTGCCAGATTTAAATCACTTTTCTGTGCCTTGCAAAATCATTACCAACATACAGTATGACCCAGATTTATGATGTGATTCTGAAAAAAGAAAAACAGCTTCCACACAATACAGTTATTTTCAAAAGTTTTATGCTGTTCTTAATAGGGTTAGGTTATTAATGTTTTGCATATTTTAAACTTTTTTAAGAAGTGCATCTTTTTTTGTTTTGTTTTTTTAAACGGGTCCTGTCTGGCAGAGTAGCGCTCAGAATTGTCTGAGTGCCAAGAAAAAGTCCAACAGATTTACTTTTACAAGTGGAGCATTACAGCTAATGCTCTGCTTGATATTTATATAAGAAACTTTATTGTTACGGACTTGAAGACAGAATCGAAAAGGAAAAAATAAGAAGCATGAAAGAGATAGAGGTGGGGGAAAAAGGAAAAAAGGAGAGAAGGAGAAAAGAATGGAGGAGAAAAAGTAGGATGAAGAGATTACAAGATAACACCCTGCTTGCTTCTACACCTGCAGAAACATACATAATAACAGCTTTTTTACTGAAAAGTGCATGGTACTTATGAATGCAAGATGTAATTAGTAGTAAATGCGGCTCAATATAGAACATTTGTGTATCTGTTAACACCTGAATCTAATCACCAGTTGATCTGAGTGTGAACGTGCTTTTGTATACAAGGTTTCTACATAAAAATATGCAATAGTGAGTGTGCCACAGACCTGTCCCCATGGACCTGGGACAGAGATCCGAGACATATTACCTCACAAGCAGAGGCCCGACAGAGCCCAGGGGTCCAGGCCCCAGCAAGCAGCCAACGGGAGTGAGCCGGCACACACCAAAGCACCATGGACCACAAGTACACCAGCAGGCAGAGACACCAACCACTGGCAGGTTGTGTGGCGGGGAGGAAATAGGGCCCACATTTGATGGGGGGACTAAACTGATCCAGGAGAGGGAGCAGTCCATGACCTAATCTGACACAAAAAACAGGCAAACACAGTCACGATCACACATTCCCACCCTCATGCATACACATAAAAACACTCACACCCACACACACAACGTTAAGACAAACAACAATGGATGTCGTACACTCACTCACACTACCCTTTCTTACTCTATACTCCCGAGTCCAGGTGCCAATACTCAATAGGGACAACTAGCCCCCAGACCCAGGAGGTGGTCCCCTTCCCTCTGGGGGCGGAGACAGGCAGACCGCCCCAGCAACAGCCCAGACTAGTGCTGGCAAGAAATGCATAATTTTTGAAACAATAACCAGAGCCTACAGTACTGCACACCTAAATATTTGTTATGACAACAATAACTTCCCCAATATTGAATTATTCAATGTTGTAAAAATAGGCAATGTTTTTATAACCTAGTAAACAAAAATGTTTACATTTTTATTTCATCCACTTCTCCACATAGCCTAAGAAATAAGAAGTCTGTTTTCACAGTTGCTATAGTAGATCTTTTGCAAACACATTTTGGACATATATTTTAATATGAACATTGAAGGCTAATGAGGCTCAATGACAATATAGTTAAATAACCTGCTCTTTGCTCAATTTCTGCTTTGTTGTGCTTTACTGTTCAATGAGCATGATATAAATTTTGCTTTATGTGACTTAATCTGAAACACTAATTTACCAGCCCAACGGTTATGATGTGAAAAATAGATGATTGCCTCTCAGTTTTGTCTATGCAGACCACTTACACTAGCACTTTTGTAGTTTAAAACTTTGACAGATTAAACATATTTACCAGTGTTTGTATTTCTGCTATTGTTTATGTTTATGATTTATGTCATGTTTTTATTTCTGCAAAAGAAAGGACATAATTACAGAGAAACAACAACATCTTGTTTTCTTCAATAAACAATAGACATCAATGGAAATGTTTAATCTAGCCTCTAAAATCTAGTCTAACTGCCTTTGGCTAAACTAACTTCAGTGAGATGTTTCTTGTTGACATTCTACAGTTTCTTACGTAGATCGGAAGATCGTTTGCCTCAATCCATACTTTCAGCTGTAAGATGTTTTAGAGGTTTCTTGCATGTGCAACCCATTTCAGGTCACCCTCAGCATCTCAATACAATCAGGATCTGGGTTTTGACTTGGCTTTACATTTCTTAATTTTTAGAATAGAATAGAGCTGCACAGTGGTGCAGTTGGTAGCACTGTTGCCTTGTAGCAAGAAGGCCCTGGGTTTGACACCTGGCTGGGGGTCTTTCTGCATGGAGCTTGCATGTTCTCCTCATGCATGCGTGAGTTCTCACCTGGTACTACGGCTTCCTCCCACAGTCCAAAAACATGACTGTTAGGTTAACTGGTCTCTCTAAATTGTCCTTAGGTGTGTTTTGGCAACCTGTCCAGGGTGTACCCTGCCTCTCGCCTGGAGGTGGGCACCAGCTCCCCCGTGACCCACTATGGAATAAGGAGTATAGAAGATGAATGAATGAATGAAATGAAAGAATAGAATAGAAAATATCCTTTATTGTCCTGCACTGGAAAAATTCAGGTGTGTCAGCAGCAAAGGAAAAGGCAAATGGAAAGCATGCAGGTACTAGTAAGAGTAGACTATAACACAGGAAAAATAAATGCTCTACAGTAATCAAAATGGCATATTCAGATTAATGAAATGTGCAGCTGAGTAGGGTGATTTAATAATATACAAAAAGCGTATTTGTAATTGTGAATAAGAAAACAAAAACACGCTGTTTACAAAAAAAATAGAAAAACTGTGCAAATACCAGCAAGGATGTAAACACTTATTGAGTTTGTTGAGAGCAGTGATGGTTTTAAAGTTACATTATGGAAAACCCTGAGCATCCTCTTCATGAGACTCTTTAGTCAGAGGCTTCATCAGCTCTGCTTTAAGACAGACCGCGACAGGAGTATCTGTTCTTGTTACATTTGGAGTCATTTCCCTTGATCAGTGTTAATTTTGCTCCCTTTTTTCATTCCTTTGTGTCTTAGTTCAGCTCTATCCATATCTCCCTGCTTACCTTCTGCCTGAGCTGCCCCACATTATCTTCTCATTCATTCATCTGGGTCCTTTATCATCCTCCAACCCATGCCTCAGTATATAAGTTACTAATTTTTCATTGTTCACTGCTGGATTCTTCAGTTTGACTTCCATGTACCCCATTTCCTTCCATGTGCTTGATGGTTTCCTTTGTGCTCCCATGTCCTGCTGGTATTTTTCCCGTGCTCCACACCATGGTCTTCTTGTGCTGCCTTTTGTATATTAACTTTTTATTTTTCAATAAAACATCACTCTGCTTATCCCACATTCCTGTCTAAACTTGGTTCCTACTCAGAAAACCACACTTTATAACATTTATCCTATTTTCTTCTAATTATTAGAAAGTGACCCTCACTCAGGCACAACACTAATGAGAGATCAGATTTCTACATATATCCCCAACAAAGAAACTTTATACACCAATGTGTTTCTGAAAGACCTATTTAGAGCCTTTGTATATTCAGAGAGTCACGTTATTCAGAGGGACCACCCTAACAGTGGACCAGATAACTGCCATAATTTACTAATTGCTGAAATGTTTGTCATTTTGACCTGATTGTATTTTTAAACATTGCTTTTAGAGAAGGTAGTTAAAGTCATGGAAGCGTTGCAGGTATGGTGTAGTGGTAGAGCGCGCAATTCATTTAGTTCTCAACGCAGCTGTCCCGGGTTTGAGTCCTCACCCCAGGGATTAGTGTTGCATGTCTTCCCCTCTCTCTCCATCCCACCTCCTGTCTGCCTACTTTTGAAAAATAACAAAGATAAAGACCATTAGTGCTGCTGTTGCCTTGCAGCAAGAAGGTCCTGGGTTCGATTCCCGGCCTGGGGTCTTTCTGCATGGAGTTTGCATGTTCTCCACGTGCATGCGTGGGTTCTCACCGGGTACTCCGGCTTCCTCCCACAGTCCAAAGACATGCCTGTTAGGTTAATTGGTAACTCTAAAATTTCCCTTAGGTGTATGAATGAGTGTGTGCATGGTTTATGTGTGTTGCCCTGCGATGGACTGGCGACCTGTCCAGGGTGTACCCTGCCTCTCGCCCATAGACTGCTGGAGATAGGCACCAGCTCCCCCGTGACCCACTATGGAATAAGCGGTAGAAAATGACTGACTGACTGACTATATATATATATATATATAAGTAATGGAAGCGTTTGTAATTTGGTACACTCTTAAAAAAACACATAAGGTGGTAGTAATTACTGTACCCACTGTTATTTATTTAAAAAGGATTGAACTGTGGGCTAGTACAAGTTACATATTTACTGATGTAGTTTAATAAATATTTACTGGTGTATTTTAAATAATTTATAATTTAGCAGGCTGTGATGAGAAATACTTTATTCAATTTAAGCACTAATAAGATTTAGTAACAACTAAAGCAAATTTTATCAACTTAACTTCAAAACTGATAACTCTGAAGTAATGACTGACTTCACTCATAATGAGTTTTGCTCATTTTTACCTTCTTAAAATGCAGACTATAAGGCATGTTTCTCTATTATAAGCACAAGCAGTTATATGTGCACACAAATACACACTGTAACTCAGAATAGCTGCAAGAAGGTGTGTAGCGATGACAGACAGAGGATGAATGACCCTGTAGAGTTTCACTGAGCTGACATTTCGATAATTACATGCCAATCTCACGCTTTCATTTCCTCTACTGACATATACAAACTTCCCTGGACACACTACTCTACTGTATGTATGCTGGATCCCCACAAGAATTGCACAAAATGTGCATACAAACAGACATTAGGAATGCTAAGATGGCATTCTTCATTGCACATAACTAAAAAGACCTATGTTCAGCATGTTTTAGTTTGGAAAAAATTTAAGGAAGCACAAACACATGTATATACACACATATACACACACTGGATGTGTTTTCCGCAGTGCGTCTTTTCAAATTCCTTACTGTGTTCATTTAGAGGTCTCATCAAACTTTAACCATGCAGCATAAGGATCTTCAAATGGAATAAAACACAACAGTCAGTTAAACTGGGACCACAAACACACATATACTGTACAAGCAAGAAAGCTGGTGCTGCAAACAGACTACACAAACTCCCTGGTTTCCATTCTCAAGAAACCGAAAAAGCATAAACAAATGGTAGGAACATGCTGGATTGGATGCTTTTCAGCTTTTTTGAACTTTGGTTGGTCTGTTGCTAAGTAGGATAACATTACCTGATAAAATATATCAGTATTTTCTGGTGGGTCCCAGTTGTGTTGTATTTATTTTCCCTCTGCCAGTTTGGATATTCTAGTGTTTGGTTGTGTTGTGTTCAGTAATTGCTTTTTCCTGTTTGTTTGTTTTACATCTTTTATTGTTGAGTTTACATTTAATAATTTTTTTTGACATGCTTAGTTGATGCTTTAGTTTACCTGATTTCTGTGTTTTCTCCTGTGTTTTTGATAGGGATTTGTTCTCCTTGGTGGTCTTTTCCCCCTTCTCCCTCACAGCTGCAGCACATTCAAGTAATTAGACACACCTGTCCATTCTCCAGTAATCAGCCTCCTCAGTATTTATTCTCCTGGTTTGGTTCCGCTAATTGTTAGAATGTCCTGCTTCCCTCTTGAAATCTTGCCGTTTTCATCCCTGGTGCTACTCCCCCCTTGTCATCAATTTGTAAGTCATTTCCTCATTTATAATTTAAAATCTTCCTTGCTTTATAATTCTGCCTGCCCCTGATGTGCTTGAGACCCAATACACAATAAAATTATAATTGAGATTTTAGCTCTTGTATATTTCTCTCCACAAGTTATATAAATAGGTAAGTACCACAAGATGTAGATTGTTTTTTTTCTGTAGGTTTGGACGAAAAAGCAACATGTGAGAGGATTTATTTTTTTGTGTTTTTTATTTTTTTTATTTATTACAAATTTTTGATTTTGTATTTCTTTTGGGGGGCATCTTGGTACAGTTTATAGCATTGTTGTCTTCTGTTAATGTACTGGCTTTGAATCCTGCCTAGTTTGTCTGTTCTCTACGTTATGGTTTCAGTTCTCTTCTAAGCACTCAAGCTTCCTTCTACCGTCCATAAACATCCATATTATGTTAATTGATCTCTCTAAATTGCCCTCAGGAGTGAGGTTTTCCTTTTTTTTTGTGTGTATCGTTTTTTTGTCCTGTATATTGCTGCGTTGTCCTATGATAGACTTGCACCGTTTCCAGGGTGTACCCTGACTCTCACCCAGTGACAAGCCTCCTGTGACCCAGGAGAGATAAGCTGGCTTAGACAATAGATCAATGGACTTTTTTTATTTCTTATTGGCAAACATTTTCACTCATCGTCCGCTTGTCAGCTTGCAGGTTAAAATTTGGGCCATCTAATTTACTACTAGTACATATCAGATCAGCACTTTTAATTTTTATTTATTTCATTGTTAACAAATATACCATGTAAACAGTAAAAAGTGGTGGGATTGGTAAAGATTTCATACACTGTAACCAAAAAAGGTCCACATATTCATATCAATATTAAATTTCTTTTAGACATTTTACATGAATTAAGAGAATAAAAATGTTGGACCATTTGTTTGCTGAATATTGGACCATTTGTACGCTGCTGGAAGCCACTATGCTGTGTAGTGTCATCGGCCATTTTGTACACCAGAATAGTCTGCTACTACAAATCCCAGGGGCACCTCGGCCGATAGGACCGGGGCGTCGCAGCTCTGATGTCACAGTGTGCTATATAACATACTCTGAGACCTTTCAGCTTTGCTTCCAAGTTGGATACCGGACCAGCATCTGGGGCGCAGCACTCTGGAGAAGAAATCCCACGTGGACTTTCATTCATTCTCCCCCCGTTGACCGACGTCAAGAAATTCATGAAAGAAGTTTCTGGAATAGAAAGGCCAGAAATTTCACTTTACCGATCGAAGACGTGAGTTTCACACGTAACAGAAGAAAAACCCCACAGAGGGTTCAAGGAGACAGAATCGTCATCCTTGTTTTTGTTCCAGTCTACTGTGATGGTCCTTCATATTGTTCCTTTTCACCAAGGAGGCCAGAGGACGATCCCGGACGCGTGGAAACTTTTCCCCCTCCTTCTCTCTCCTTCTACTCAGAGGAGACAACATCAAGTAATCCCGTTTGGTTTTATTTCTTTATTAGAAATAGCTTGGGCAGGATAGAGTAGGATTTTAGGACGATTTAGAATCACCACTTATTGTCCAATGTGTCCTAAATTGTATGTGCATGCAATATTTAATTGAAACTTTGATTGCTGCTGGACATCTGAAGGCCGCTGTGCTTTTCAAGCTGTGTCTGTTTTGCTGTGTTGCTTTAACACCTGAGAGCAAGCTCAGGGTACATTTTAAAATTGGACTGTTAGAATTTCATGGTGGAAACTCACCATCTCTTTGTCTGCATCCTGCATGTTGCTTTTTACTGGTTCGTCGCCAAAAGTTTTATTGTCCTTTGTTCGCTGAGCTTCCAACTTTGGGGGGAGGTTTTATGACCCTGTGGGGTGTGTTACACTGAGCTACATCTCAGTGGTGCTGCTCCCAAAGCTCTGCTCAGCACCATATTATCACTTGTTGCTGGTTGGATTTTCATACACACTCCATGTTGTTTTGTTTTGTTTTATTCTGTTTAGTTAGATATTTTACCCTTTTATGTAGAACTTTGCATGTTTGATTAGGTGAAGATTATTGAATCAGAAGAGCATGGTGTATTAGGGCTGTTGATTTAATAAATATTCACGTAGATAAAGAGAGAGCGTTTGTGTTTATTTTGAGCAAGAGTGATTTGTCAGTCAAAATAAGGTCGAAGATCCTCCACCTGCAGTGTAACGGTTGATTAAACAGTAACATCTAGTAATAGTTATTAATTATTACTGAGAATTTAACAGTTGTAATTATCAAGGGCTTTGAGCCACAAATTACAACATCAGAGGACATCTCTGGTTTCAATTAATAAATAAGGATTTTTGGTTAAGGAATTAATTTTTCTCAAATTATGATTTTAAATGATAATTCTTGATAAATATTAATTAATCAATAATCATTATTCTAACAAAAGCAATGTACATTATCCATTTATTATACATATCATTGTGTCTTCTAATGTTTTTTGGAAATTTTCTGTTTTTATTTCTGCAATACAGTTTGTCTTAACCAATGTCTCTCAAACCCAAAGGCAGCTGTTTGTATTTGTTTAGTTTTGTTCCATCACGGAAGCTCTGCCTTTCTGACCCCTGTCTTATTAAGGCCACAGATGAGAGTAACTACCCACAAACATGCACAGTGATAGGTGGTTTCCTCTCTGATGCTTAGCCAATAGTCTATCCGTAACACATTAAAGGACCATCTCATTAATCACCACTAGAATCACTCAACCTAAGGGTGTCTCATGGTTTTATTGATACCTGGCTCTTTAGAAGGCCAATGCCCTACTGAGACTCCTGGTGGAGTATATGATTGGTTGTCCCAGAGGTGAAGGTGGACATCCATTGGCTGTCATGATCAATAAAAGTTGTCTCAGAAAATAAATGACACTCTTTTCTTGTCAACCCACTCTTACTCATTTGTTCAGGTGGCCCAATGGAAACACAGCATACCAACAGAAAGATGTGAGATCTGAGGTACATTTCTGTTTCTTAACATGAGAAAACTTGTATCAAAGAGCACTACTATCAATTTCATCTAGTGTTTGTAAACATTTCTAAACTAGTTAAGCATAATTTTTTACTTTGTCTTTTTGGGGGGACTAACTTACGTTTTGTGAAAGTCACATTATTGTTTGGCAGATCTTTATGAAATAAATTCCCACTTGGTTTCTCGTCAACTGGCTCAATGGCTTGATTACCTGTCCACCAAATTTTATCATGACTATACTGTCCCAACATGTGGCATAACGTTTTGATTGAATATGGGCAGATGACTAACTTGGGATCTTTACAAATCCACCTCAGCCAGAAGTTCCCTTGCATTTCTCTGTGTCTCTGAGGCTGTTAACCGGAACAAAAAGAAATGTAGACTGAAGGCCAGGGGACATGTGTATGTTTGCATTTGAATAAATGTTTTTTATCACACATAAACGTAATCCTACACTAAATCATTTTGACATATCAGGTCAAGAAGCATTGTTGCCCTTGAAGAGGATATGTTGCATTGTTTTTTTTTTTCCAAGTCTAAAAAATTTTGAGATCCGTGGGCAAGCGTTACGTTATACAGCAGTGCCCCAAGGGGCTTAAACAGCAGTATCTGTTCAACATTCTCTTATTTTCAGTAACAATGCATGTTCAGAAGATTCAACAGCTTTTAATAAAATCATCTCTATGATCACAGACAAATAAAAGAAAATTTTACCTTTAATGGCAGTCCACCGTTGGCTGAAAAGCCGATAAAGATTTTTGCTCCCTTGATTATAAAGTAGGGTATTAATACTTTTTAAAATTATATTTTTTAATAACAAGTAAACCAAAATGGCAAAATTACCTTTCTTTTTTCTTTTCACCAAATTAATACTCCTTTTACATTGATTGAGATGTCTCATGTTCTATCAGAAACAAAGTTCTTGGTTAAACAAAAATTATTTAAAATCTTAATCTACCAGGGGCATCATTCTTTTTTCTGCTTAACTGTATAAAAAATGAGCACACATTTGTCTTATGTTAAAGGCATTTTCTATTGTCCTCCTTACAGATTTCTGCATTTTTAGCATCAACATCAAACAATTTTTTATGTCAAGCAATGTTAGAAATGACATCACATCTCATCTCACTTTTCCCTAAAAACAACTTGATGAACCATACAAGTTCTGGGGAAAATATTCAGCAGACTGACAACATAAACTATGACCTGCAGTATAATTTAGAAATAATATTAGCATAAAAATGTTACGGTAAAGCATGTACCAGAAGTATACAGTCATACTTTTAGTATGTAAGTACTGTCTGTAACTTACTAATACTTACTGCACATAAAGTAGTTTTCAAAAATCTATTGTTTTAAATATACCATGCCATTGCAGACTCAAGATGTTTTGTCCTTTAGAAATGTTTTTAGTTTTGATCATGATGGACATTAACTAGTGTTTTCGGATTTTGTAGTACATGGAAAAAAAACAAAACAAAAAAACACACTCTGCTTTTGCAGAATATTTCAGCCTATTAGTGTGACATCAAACTGATCTGCTCCCATAACAATTGTTTAAAGTGTTTACCTATCCCAAAAAAAAAAAAAAACTCTGCATTGGTAGGCAGTTATTTTGATGCTACTAATGCTAGATATGCTGCAAGGATATTTTGACTTTACATGGTGAGAATTTCAATTCATTCCTCACTCTTATCTAAAATGTCACTTTTGTAAAAGTGCAAATACTCCTGTCTGCAGTTTGTGTTGGATAGAAGCTTACAAGTATGCGTCTGTTTGTCTATTCGTGCCCTCCCTCTGCCTTGTATCAAATGTCACATCTGCCTGTTTAAATGCCACTGACTTCACTTGACGCAGAGACACTGTTGGGTCCTGCTTCTACTTCAACACAATTGTTGCTGTGCGTTGGGAGAGACATTTCACACACCCACATAGAATCACAGAAAAGTGCTGACATGCACACACATGCCAGAAGCCTCTGATGGCCTCGCTGTTTCTTCTTGTTTCTTCTCTGTGATGCATAGACAAAGAACAAGCTTTGCATGTCTATCTTTGTTAAGGGTAAAGCCCACTTGGTCTAAAGTGAGACTTTCTTAGTAGCTTCTCATGTCTCCATCAAACTCAATACAGGGATTTGTTCTGGTGAATCCTCAGGGAAAGTAAAAATATGGAAGTGGGTCTATAAATGTGTGTGCATGCGTGTGTGTGTGTGTGTGTGTCAAAGGACATGATATCGGTGTCCAAGACGCAGACGTGAGGGGAGAAAGCTTGCTGATCGCAGTAATGGTTTTCCATTCAAGCTTCTCTTTCAATATCCCATCTCTTAAGATGACCTCTCCAGCAGATGCCCCTTTTGACACTCATAAACAGACTAATCTCAAGTCCATCCTTTACTTTTCTTCTTTTGCTTTCCATCCTGGTTCTCTCCTCTTGTCCTTCTCTTTGTTTGACCTGCAGATGTCTAACAGACAGTACTTGAGAGAGGTACGTCCTCCTCAGAGGCTCCTTTCATGTCCGAATTAAGAAATTCAAACACATTACAAGTCACCATTTATCAAGACCTATTGTAGATGTTTCAAGGACAAAGGGCAAAGATTTTTCATTACTGGATACGTTTAGGAAAATAACAGCCCCCTAATTCCTCATTCAACATGGGTTTCTTTAGGTTTTCTCTACACTGAGTGTGCGTATTAGATCCTACACTAATCAAATGCTACCTTAATGAGTCCTGTGGGGAAAGCTGTCTTGTTTGCAGCATTAATACATGATACAAATGAAAAATGGATTCCAAATTTGCTCAACATGCCAACCAAAAAGAAAATACTGTCAGAGTCTGGTTGTCTCCGTGCCTGCTGCTTCCTTTTTCCACCTCTAGGGGCCGTGGCGCTGGAGTACCGAAGGTGTGACAGGTGTTCTTCATTGACTCATCAGTTCAGAGGACTATATGAGGGCAGCTCACCTGCCCTTCTGCGCCTGACTGCTTTTGCCCTTCGTGGCACCTCAGCCTTGCTCCTTGTTGGAGATCTCAAGAAAACCTCTGATCACAGTGTGGACTCTGGATTCATTCCATGCAGCGGGCCGCCTTGGATACCTCTCTGTCTGGTTAAGCGAACCCTGTCCACCCTCCTACAGTTCCTCCTGGATCATCAAGAAGCCCCAACAGAATCAGCACTACCTCACTGTCCCAGACTCGCAACCATCTTCCCCCTGGCGGATCGCCCCACCCGAATAGTAAGCCACAGAATTAGCAAGTCTGTATCCTGATCTGAACTCACCTTGTTGTTTTCCCTTCCAGTCAGATGGCCTTCATGGAAACTTCGCTCCTTATACATTTCACAAATTGTTAATAAATTCTTTAAACGTTTCTCTGTTTGAGTGTTCTCTGCATGTGGGTCAAATCAGCCTTAAAAACGATGACAAATACAATATCATACAATATCGTATAGCTAACGCTATATCTCAAGCGGAGCATTATATATATATATATATATATATATATATATATATATATATATATATATATATATATCCATCATGAAGACTAGTAGATCGAGGCACGTGACGTCGCCCGGTACCGTGGAGCCGGGGTCCCACCCTGGAACCAGGCCTTGGGTCGGGACTCGCCGGAGAGCACCTGGTGACCGGGTTGCTCCTCGCGGGACCCGGCCGGACCAAGCCCGAACGAGAGACGCGAGGCCATCCCCCAGTGGGCCCACCACCTGCAGTAGGAACCGTGAGGGACTGGTGAAAAGAGGATTGGGCAGCGTACGAAGGTGGAGACCTCAGCGGCCCGATCCCCGGATGCTTAGACTGGCTCTAGGGATGAGGAATGTCACCTCGGTGGGGGGGAAGGAGCCTGAGCTTGTGCGGGAGGTCGAGAGATATTGACTAGAAATAGTCGGGCTCGCCTCCATGCACAGCGTGGACTCTGGAACCCATCTCCTTGAGAGGGGCTGGACTCTCTTCCGTGGCCCACGGACAGAAGTGGTGGGCTGGGTTTGCCTGTTGCCCCCCAGCTCAGCTGTCTCGTGTTGGAGTTTACCCCAGTGGTTGAGAGGGCCGCATCCCTGCACCTTCGGGTTGGGGACAGGTCTCTGACCGTCATTTTGACCGAGCAGTAGTGCGGAGTACCCGGCCTTCCTGGCGTCCCTGTCGGGGGTGCTGGATAGTGCCCCTCCTGGGGACTCCGTTATTCTGCTGGCGGACTTCAACGCCAACGTGGGAAACGACAGTGACACCTGGAGAGGCGTGATCGGGAGGAATGGCCTCCCCGATCTGAATCCGAGCGGTGTTTTGTTATTGGACTTCTGTGCTAGTCACGGATTGTCCATAATGAACACCATGTTCAAACATAAGGGTGTCCATCAGTGCACCTGGCACCAGGACACCCTAGGCAGGAGGTCAGTGATCGACTTTGTTGTCATATCATCAGACCTTCGGCCGCATGTTTGGACACTCGGGTGAATAGAGGGGCTGAGCTGCCCACTGATCACCACCTGGTGGTGAGTTGGATCCCCTGGAGGACGGGAAAGCCGGACAGACTTGGCAGGGCCAAACGCATAGTGAGGGTCTGCTGGGAACATCTGGCATAGCCCTTGGCCAGGGATGTATTCAACTCCCACCTCTGGGAGAGCTTTGACCAGATTCCGGGGGATGTTGGAGACATAGAGTCCGAGTGGACCATGTTCTCCGCATCTGCTGCCCGTAGCTGCGGCCGTAAGGTCTGCAGTGCCTGTCGTGGCGGCAATCCCAGAACCCGGGGGTGGACACTGAAGGGACGCTGTCAAGCTGAAGGAGTCCTATCACCTGTTGTTGGCTTGTGGGACTCCTGAGGCAGCTGACGGGTACCGTGAGGCCAAGCGTGCCGCGGCCCGGGCTGTGGCAGAGTCAAAAACTTGGTCGTGGGAGGAGTTTGGTGAAGCCATGGAGAAGGTCTCGAGGCGATTCTGGCAATCCGTCCGGCACCTCAGGAGGGGGAAGCAGTGCTTCGGCAACACTGTTTACAGTGGAAGTGGGAGGCTGCTGACCTCGACTGAAGACATTATCGGGTGGTGGAAGGAGTACTTCGAGGATCTCCTCAATCCTGCCATCATGTATTCCCTGGTGGAAATAGAGGCTGGGAACTCGGGGTTGGACTCTTTCATTACCTAGGCTGTAGTCACCGAGGTGGTTAAAAAGCTCCGCGGTGGCAGGGCTTCGGGGGTGGATGAGATTGGCCCTGAGTACCTCAAGACTCTGGATGTTGTAGGGCTGTCATGGTTTACACGCTTCTTCAACATTGTGGCGGTCGGGGACAGTGTCTCTGGACTGGCAGACTGGGGTGGTGGTTCCCCTTCATAAGAAGGGTGACCGGAAGGTGTGTTCCAACTACAGGGGGATCACACTCCTCAGCCTCCCTGGTAAGGCCTACGGGTATTGGAGAGGAGAGTCTGGCTGATAGTCGAACCTCGGCTTCAGGAGGAGCAGTGTGGTTTTTGTACCAGCCGTGGAACACTGGACCAGCTCTATACCCTCTACAGGTTACTTGAGGGTTCATGGGAGTTTGCCAACCGGTCCACGTGTGTTTTGTGGACCTGGAGAAAGCATTCGACTGTTCCCGGTGCATGTTGGACTCCGGCAGGGCTGCCCTTTGTCACCGGTCCTGTTCATAACTTTTATGGACAGTATTTCTAGACGAAGCCAAGGGCCGGAGGGTGTCTGGTTTGGGGAGTAGTGGATTTTGTCTCTTCTTTTTGCAGATGACATGGTCATGCTAGCCCTCTCTAGCCAAGACCTACAGCATGCGCTGGGGTGGTTCGCAGCCGAGTGTGAAGCAGCTGGGACGAAGATCAGCTCCTCCAAGTCAGAGGCCATGGAACTCGACCGGAAAAGGGTGGCTTGTCCTCTTCAGGTAGGAGGTGAGTTCCAAGTGGAGGAGTTCAAGTATCTCGGGGTCATGTTCACGAGTGAGCAACAAAGCAAGAGAGGTCGGGGAAAAAAGGAAAAAGGGAGAGATGGAGAAAATATTAGAGAAGAGAAAGAAAGAAGAGAATACAAGATACTAAAATAATGCTTCTATACTTGCAGAAACATACATAACAGCAATGTTATCGAAAAGTGCATTGTACTAATGAATGTAAGATGTATTTGGTGGTAACTGCAGCTCAATATAGAACATCTGTGTATTTGTGAAGACCTGAATCCAAACACTTGTGGGTGTAAGTGTGAGCGTGCTTGTGTGTATAAAGTTTCTCCATAAAAATATGCAATAGCGAGTGTGATGAGCCACAGACCTCCACCCACAAGCGCAACAGAGCAGACACCACCGAGCACTGTGCTCACAACGGACCCCCTGAACCCACACCAAGATGGGACAAACGCACCTGGGGCCAACGGTCCCCAGCATGCCCCCGCAACCACACAAACACACCACATCGCCGCCACTGCAACGACAGCCCATGGAGAAACCCCAACCAGCTTAGATCCAAAGTCACCACTCAGCTTTGTAGAGAAGGTCTCTATAATTCGATATTCAAGGTGCTCTGGTCATTGCATTGAAAATCTGTTTGCCTGGTCTTGCTCAGTTGTTTAACCAAAATTCAGGTTTCATATAAAGATGCATTTTAAATATAATTATTAGTATTTAGACATAAATTAATTGCACAATCTTGGAAATGTGAAATTGATTCACTATGAATTTCCTTGATTGTTTAAGGCCTTTTATAAAAAAAAATGTGGATTAGATTTGGGTGGGAGGTGGACTACACCCTGTCCAGAGACAGATCTTTTTTCAAAATAATTATTTTAATTAGTTCACTTTGTGTTTTTGTGGTATTTATTGCAAGTTATTTGATGTCAACATTTACCAACATTATTGCCTTTCACATGCTTTCCTAATAATATGCAGCCCTAGATATAATGTCTGTTGACAAAACCTCTGTAGTCCTGGTATAATATTCCAGGCTTTTATGTATTTTGAACACACGTAGCATTCATCCTGTGTTAATAAATAATGACATAGTGGAATATGTAGAATGTTTGGTTTTGTAACATTGAGATGAAATTTAAGTACAATCTGTTAAGGACCAGATTATTTACATATTATTTATATATAAAAACATAATAGCAGATTTTACTATGATGTTAGGTATAGAAAAATAGTAAAGGCAATGTAAAGTTTATTTGTTAAGCGCCTTTCACAGACAAAACTATCACAAAGTGCTAGACTAGAACATTAGTATTGTGACTGACCAAAATTGGAATACATCAGTAATTATTAGTTAAACCAACATTGTACGTCTATACCATATGTGTTCTGGTAAAGTGCTGCAGCAGAGAACCCTAGTTTTACTGAAGTTTGTGCTTCCAGCTTCACACCAATTAAGTGTAATGATGACAAGCATCTGTCAACCATCAGGAACTTAAGCCTGCTATCATCAGAGTTAGGAGGCTTCTTCTTGTCACTGTGGAAAGATCAGAGTGACAGCTTTTAAGGATATCCTATACCTTTTCTTACTGGCTACAGAGAAATCTGATGGTAATGCTTTGACTGTCCTCTAGGCTTGCCTCTCAGAAATTGTACATGTTGCTATCTTAAGCTGAAAATAAAAATCAATGTGTCCAGACTTACTGGAAGGAGACTTGAGAAATGGCTTCCCAGAATCTAATTCCAGATGTCTTAATGTAGCGCCTAAAGTTAGTGTGGTTGTAAATGGAGGGTAAGCTTTTTTGTGGGCAGTAAATGTTCTAGTGTGGACTTTGTCATCACTGTTTACCACCACTTTCAGTGCTTCTCTTTCTTTCTGTTTCCTATTTAAATGCAACTTGGTGATAAATCCCACCCTTGAACATATCTTAGAACATTTTCACTGCTGGCCTTTTTGGTATTCAGTATCAGTGGTGAGACATATGTGCCAAAAAGAGAGGATGCGATCATTCTGAAAGGTCGATCACATTTTAAAGGCTCCATTAAAAACACCATCACAAAGCTCAAAGAAGGGCTTCCTTCTGAGATGTGTGATCAAGGTCACAGCTACAACAACCCTGTCCTGTACTCCCATGTTTCCCGTTTGACACAGCTCCAGATGTCTCTCTCAGCAGGACTTCTTAGTAACCAGCTATTGTTGTTTGTAATAAACATGGTAAGAACTGGATGGCGACAGCACAGATGCTGTGCAGTGGATGGACAGTCAGCAGGCTGTGCTAGAAAGTGAAATGCCTTGCATGGCCACCCTTTTTGTCTTGATTACAAAAACAAAGAAAAAAACCACAGTCTGTAAATTCTAGGTTTTATATTTTGTGTAGATAAGTTTTGTGAGTTTTTGGGATGTACTTCATTTTTCACAAGCTTTTCTTTTTTTTTTTTGCTTTATCTTTATTTAATGTTTTTTACTTTATCTTTGTTTAATGAATAATGATAGTGGGATCTACGGTGTGATTTTGTACACTTGTTTTAAGATCATTTTAAAAGCTTAGAAAGGTCAGTTATATTTGCTAAACCCTAGAAATGATGGATGACGTACTTTCATTTAACAAGTTTAGTATGTATGACATACATGGATTGTGAAAAGCTTAGTATTTTAGGGAAGTCATTGAAGGTCTGATTTCTTTAAAGTGTGTTGTGTTTGATGAGTGCTCAATGACACATTTAGGTGAGTCAAACTTCTATTTACTGATTGGTGCAAAATCGATTTTAAACAAAAACATATAAATATCTATTTAATATGTTTTCAATGTGTCTAAATAGAAATGTGCATGTTAAAATTAAATTAGCATTTTGACCTAATGGATTTTAAGTCGCATTTTACACATGTAATTGGTACAGAGAATGAACTTTTTTGTGGCATTTTTCGAAGCTTTCATCTCATCAGCAGCTATGGTAACTGGCAATTTAGGAACAGGTTATCAGCCACTCTGTATGCTTTAAAGCAGTGTTTCTAAAAACATTGCAGAACAATTGCCACCTCACTAAATACTTTTTAAGTACCATGTTAATGTCTGGATATTTTAAAGTGCTCTCCATTTGTTGGACTTTTTCCTGTTTATTTCTTTTTGTTACAAAATAAGTAAAGTAATAAAAGCCCTTTTGTTTCCTCTACACGTTTTAAGTAAAAATGTCCTAATTCCAAGTTGGAAAAATAAAAAGCAAGGCCCCCTGAAATGACATTTTCAAGAGGGAATGATGGAGGTTGCTCACCAACCCTAATCTAAATATCTAATATGGCTGTCATCCTTTTAAAGCATGATGATAGCAGTAGGAATAAACTGCTCAGTTGCACTTCTGTCAGTTTGTATCTCAGTAAATCTTCCCTATGTATGACTACATGTACAACCTTTATTTGTTACTGTGTGAATGCATAAAATGCAGAGACATACATTTCTTTTTAGTTGTATTTTCTAATAGTAAATAGGTTGGTCACTGAGTATAAAAACAAGTAAATCGTACAGATTTTCTAACATTTAAGTAGAATATACAGGTCCTTCTCAAAATATTAGCATATTGTGATAAAGTTCATTATTTTCCATAATGTCATGATGAAAATTTAACATTCATATATTTTAGATTAATTGCACACTAACTGAAATATTTCAGGTCTTTTATTGTCTTAATACGGATGATTTTGGCATACAGCTCATGAAAACCCAAAATTCCTATCTCACAAAATTAGCATATCATTAAAAGGGTCTCTAAACGAGCTATGAACCTAATCATCTGAATCAACGAGTTAACTCTAAACACCAGCAAAAGATTCCTGAGGCCTTTAAAACTCCCAGCCTGGTTCATCACTCAAAACCCCAATCATGGGTAAGACTGCCGACCTGACTGCTGTCCAGAAGGCCACTATTGACACCCTCAAGCAAGAGGGTAAGACACAGAAAGAAATTTCTGAACTAATAGGCTGTTCCCAGAGTGCTGTATCAAGGCACCTCAGTGGGAAGTCTGTGGGAAGGAAAAAGTGTGGCAGAAAACGCTGCAGAACGAGAAGAGGTGACCGGACTCTGAGGAAGATTGTGGAGAAGGGCCGATTCCAGACCTTGGGGGACCTGCGGAAGCAGTGGACTGAGTCTGGAGTAGAAACATCCAGAGCCACCGTGCACAGGCGTGTGCAGGAAATGGGCTACAGGGGCCGCATTCCCCAGGTCAAGCCACTTTTGAACCAGAAACAGCGGCAGAAGCGCCGGACCTGGGCTACAGAGAAGCAGCACTGGACTGTTGCTCAGTGGTCCAAAGTACTTTTTTCGGATGAAAGCAAATTCTGCATGTCATTCGGAAATTAAGGTGCCAGAGTCTGGAGGAAGACTGGGGAGAAGGAAATGCCAAAATGCCAGAAGTCCAGTGTCAAGTACCCACAGTCAGTGATGGTCTGGGGTGCCGTGTCAGCTGCTGGTGTTGGTCCACTGTGTTTTATCAAGGGCAGGGTCAATGCAGCTAGCTATCAGGAGATTTTGGAGCACTTCATGCTTCCATCTGCTGAAAAGCTTTATGGAGATGAAGATTTCATTTTTCAGCACGACCTGGCACCTGCTCACAGTGCCAAAACCACTGGTAAATGGTTTACTGACCATGGTATCACTGTGCTCAATTGGCCTGCCAACTCTCCTGACCTGAACCCCATAGAGAATCTGTGGGATATTGTGAAGAGAACGTTGAGAGACTCAAGACCCAACACTCTGGATGAGCTAAAGGCCGCTATCGAAGCATCCTGGGCCTCCATAAGACCTCAGCAGTGCCACAGGCTGATTGCCTCCATGCCACGCCGCATCGAAGCAGTCATTTCTGCAAAAGGATTCCCGACCAAGTATTGAGTGCATAACTGTACATGATTATTTGAAGGTTGACGTTTTTTGTATTAAAAACACTTTTCTTTTATTGGTCGGATGAAATATGCTAATTTTGTGAGATAGGAATTTTGGGTTTTCATGAGCTGTATGCCAAAATCATCCGTATTAAGACAATAAAAGACCTGAAATATTTCAGTTAGTGTGCAATGAATCTAAAATATATGAATGTTAAATTTTCATCATGACATTATGGAAAATAATGAACTTTATCACAATATGCTAATATTTTGAGAAGGACCTGTAGTTAAGTTGAGAGTGATGTTATTACAACATCCATTTTCTAACTTCTGGGGTAAATGGAACTTGGTATTAGAATGCAGTAGTTCATGGTTCACTGGTGCCTGCTCAGTTTCTTCTGGAGATTCTCAAAATACTCTGCATTGCACTTTCCTTTAAAGTAGTATATGTCTTGGGCAAAGTTCAGCTGCTCATCTTTTTGTTGTTGTGTCAACATTATACCTAATTTACTTTGCATTTACCTTGTAAAAAGTTAATACTATGATCTGCTCTGAGTACCAATAAAGGTAACTCAAATATGAGTGGCAGTACTGTACACAGTACTGGCATCACTTGTTTGGGAAAAGTTTTTTCTAATCCAGTTTCATGAGACATGCATACCTTGCAAACCATCATTGGTGTTTAATTGTATGGTTGCAGAATCAGAAAGGTATTTTTAACTAAAGTGTTGTTTGAGTTAAAAAATGCAAGGAAAAAGCAACAAAGAACATCATGGCTTGGATAGTTTGAGCAGAGTAGCTCAGCTCTACAAATTAAATGCTGCAAATTTTTGTCTCAGCTGGGCTGAAAAAATAAAATGGGAAGAAACTTGTGCCATTAGAAACTGAATTTGAATTTCTCAGACTGAATCTGTATTTGTGTAATTTGAAATTAAATGCATTGGTTTGAAAGTGAATTTAATGGTTTGAAACTGAATTTATTGGTTTGAAAACTGAATTCATTTGCTCTGAAAATGTATTTTGTTGAATTGAAAATTCAGTTTCACTACTTTTACTTTCAGTTCAAAAATTCAATTTCAGTTCTAAAATTCTGTTTTTTGTGTCACATCTGGGTCCTTGAAGCCACAGATTAAACAAACACAGATTCACCGATTCACGGATGTTATTCACTATTGCTGTGTCCAAATTGAGGGGCTGCATTATTTGAAGGACGCATTTGTTGGCCGATTACGTCATTGTAAGGCAATGAAGTCTACAGCTTAGCAGGCTCCTCCAAATAGGGCCGACAAATGTGTCCTTCTTTTTCCCAGATATGAAGGATGGGTCCGGTGTATCCTTCATGGGCCACCCTATCCCATGATTCATTGAGGGTCAAAGTAGATTGTGCTAACGGAAGTAGCAAAGCCTGGAGGAGAGGAAAAAGCTGTGAACAAAGTTGGATGTATTGCGCTTTCTGTGAAACAAAATAACTTGTTTTTAGACTAGAATGTAGATGTGTAAACCTGAAATATCTTATCGGTTTATCAAGATTTCACTTAATTCCACACGTGCACCGACATGTTCGTAGACGTCCGCTTCTGCTGACCTGACACCGGGCTCACAGCCGGCTCGCCTCGCCAGCGCACCGCTGACCGGGGGGTTGAGGTGCGATGAACCCCGAGAAAACAGCTTACTCCCGGCACTTTGTTTGCAAGCCCCTGCTGGGTTGTTTCCCCAATGGATGGAAGTTAAACACAGATATAATTCAGTCAGATGATATCTAATGTTGATGTATTATTTTTATGCTCTATAAATAAACTGATTTAAATGTTGTTCCTAAAGTTAATATAGGGGTTGGACAATGAAACTGAAACCTGGTTTTAGACCACAATAATTTATTAGTATGGTGTAGGTCCTCCTTTTGCGGCCAATACAGCGTCAATTCGTCTTGGGAATGACATATACAAGTCCTGCATGGGAGATGTTCAACTTCACTTTCATGTTCATCAAACCAGTCTTTCACCAATCGTGCTGTGTGTATTGGTGGATTGTCATCCTGATACACGGCACCGCCTTCAGGATACAATGTTTGAACCATTGGATGCACATGGTCCTCAAGAATGGTTCAGTAGTCCTTGGCAGTGACGCGCCCATCTACCACAAGTATTGGGCCAAGGGAATGCCATGATATAGCAGCCCAAACCATCACTGATCCACCCCCATGCTTCACTCTGGGCATACAACAGTCTGGGTGGTACGCTTCTTTGGGGCGTCTCCACACCGTAACTCTCCCGGATGTGGGGAAAACAGTGAAGGTGGACTCATCAGAGAACAATACATGTTTCACATTGTCCACAGCCAAAGATTTGCTCTCCTTGCACCATTGAAACCGACGTTTGGCACGTTTGGCATGAGTGACCATAGGTTTGGCTATAGCAGCACGGCCATGTATATTGACCCTGTGGAGCTCCTGACGGACAGTTCTGGTGGAAACAGGAGAGTTGAGGTGCACATTTAATTCTGCCGTGATTTGGGCAGCCGTGGTTTTATGTATTTTGGATACAATCCGGGTTAGCACCCGAACATCCCTTTCAGACAGCTTCCTCTTACGTCCACAGTTAATCCTGTTGGATGTGGTTCGTCCTTCTTGGTGGTATGCTGACATTACCCTGGATACCGTGGCTCTTGATACATCACAAAGACTTGCTGTCTTGGTCACTGATGCGCAGCAAGACGTGCACCAACAATTTATCCTCTTTTGAACTCTGGTATGTGTCCCATAATGTTGTGTGCATCTCAATATTTTGAGCAAAACTGTGCTCTTACCCTGCTAATTTAACCTTCACACTCTGCTCTTACTGGTGCAATGTGCAATCAATGAAGACTGGCTACCAGGCTGGTCCAATTTAGCCATGAAACCTCCCACACTAAAATGACAGGTGTTTCAGTTTCTTTGTCCAACCCCTGTATGTTAGTGTTTAAATTGTTACATTTTTATAAATAGATTTACAAATAGATTTTTATATTTGTTTTTTCTATGAACACAAAACTTTAACAATTTAAATGGCTGAATAATGAACAAGATTATAAAACAAGAAAAAAAGCCATTAGGGCTCCATTTATTCGGCTTCACAGCTCTGTGCTTCACGCTATCACTGTTGCTAGGCAACATAAGGTACGCTGAGGTAAAGGCAGAGGAAACGCAGACCGACATAACACCGGCCGCACCATGCTGATCTGGCATGTTTAGCTAATAGCTACAGGTAGCATAAGTGTTGCTGTTTGACCATCATTTGTTTACACGATTTCTTGATTTCTTATAGATGGTCATTTGACTTGGTGATGGACATCCGCTAAGCTCATGTATGCTGCACTGCTCCAGTTCAAAATGCCGTAAAGGAAGTTTAACCTGATGTGAAACGTAAATCGATGAATCTGTGTTTGATTAATCTAAGGCTATCTTCAAGGACCCGGATGTGTGACACAAAAAACTGAATTTTAGAACTGAAATTGAATTATAGAACTGAAAGTGAAAGTAGGCAAACTGAATTTTCAAAACAACAAAATACATTTTCGATGCAAATTAATTCAGTTTCAAACCATTAACTTCAGTTTTCAAACCAATAAATTCAGTTTCGGGCGGCGCTGGTGGTTTAGGGGCGAAAGCGCGCGACCATATACAAAGGCTACAGTCCTCGAGTGGCGGCTGTCCCGGGTTCAAGTCCCGGACCCGGTGACATTTACCGAATGTCTCCCCCTCTCTCTACCCCTCTTTCCTGTCTACCTACTGTCAAAAAATGGAAAAATAAAGGCCACTAGTGCCGAAAAAATATCTTAAAAAAAATAAAATAAATAAATTAAGTTTCAAACCATTAAATTCAGTTTTCAAACCAATAAAATCAGTTTCAAACCATTAAATTCAGTTTCAAATCAATGCATTTAATTTCAAATTACACAAATACAGATTCAGTCTGAGAAATTCAAATTCAGTTTCTGATGGCACAAGTTTCTTCCCATAAAATAACCTTGAATATTTCGAAACCATTCATTTCAAGGAACTGCATTATAATTTTGTTAGTTTCCAAATTTCTGCTGGGATTCTTGAGCTGTGTACATAAACCTTGAAAATCTTTCAAAGGTCATAACGATTCCTTCCATTATCTGACACCACTATGCAATGCTAGTATTTGAAAATATAAAACTACAATATATCAAGTGGTATGTTTGTGTTTTGGAAAGCCTCACATGTTTTCCTTTGCGCACCTCATCAAGAAGTTCAAAAATTTAAAGGAGCACTCACAGCAGCTATAGCAGTTTATGGGAGCAGATGCTTGCAAAAACATATGGTGGCTTCTAGGCACACACACAGACACACAGAAGTAGTGTAAGGCCACACAAACAGAAACCATTGTTTTAATTTTTTAGCAAACTTTATATTGAAGTACCTTCGACATAACCCTATTAGTCTAACCTGACCCAGTTCTACACTATATCTTACCCTAAAAATGTACATACATTTTTACTGTACTCATTCTCTGTCCCTGCTCAAGCCTGTTCAGGGTCAGTGGGACTAGAGCCTTTCCCAGCTTAAATGTAACCATGGTCACATTCAACTTCCAGTTTACTATTTATCTAACATAATTTTATTTTTATAAGTAAAAGGTAATTTAGCCATCATCATTTAAAACATTAGAGATATGAAAAGGACATAGAATTCTTATTGTCTTCAGGATATAAATATCAGTATATTGACATCCTCCTTTAGATAATAGGGTATCAAACAGAACTCAGAGGGCAACAGCACCTGTTAACTTAATGTCCAATTAGCAGGACAATTAGTGTGACTCCCTGGTTAGCAAAATCTTTCCACTGATGGCATTATCAGGTGACAGTCTCTTCCAATTCAATTTTTTAGGTTTTTGCTTAGATATGCGCCAGAGTGACAGGATAAAGGTTTTGCACCAAACTCAACTTCTTCATTATCTGGACGGAGGGATGATTATCCAAGGCAAAAAAAATAAAAAATAACAGGAAAAGAGTTTTGATGTAAATGTTTCATGTAGGCCAGCTCTAAGCTGTGTCTGGTGAAGTTTCCCAGACAAGCCTTTGTCTCCAAACAAACTGCATGATATGTGTCCTCACTGAGTCAGCTGGCTGCCTCCTCACCAGATGGCCATGCAGCTTTTCCTGCATAATGTTGATAATATTCTGTAGACCACTGAAGATTATTCTTTGAAAATCAAATCGATGAGACGTATTTATTTCTGGAGCAAGAAACTGTGAATGTGTATCTAACCATTCTTGCACTAAAGCCCCTTTCAGATCATAGTTGGTAAATAACAGTAAAAAAGAAATCACAAGCCCTCATTTATCAATCACTTTTTCATTCACGATTTATAAGTCAATCGGCTGAGATCACCAGGCTATGCGTGACTTTATAACATATGGCTGGGTTGGCAAAACTAAATGGAAATAGTGTATAACTGGGCAGCAATATGCATGATATGTGTCAGTAATTTCCCCTATGTGAGCTTTGTGACACAGTCCTTGTGTAGGCTGTGCAAATGCATTTAGTGACTCATTTACAAGTGAAATCAGAGTGTGCCAACCTTAACATGTCAGTATCTGCATTAGGTTATGGTGAATAATATATTCTTCAGATTATATGTCCTGTTTTCTCTGGTGGACCTGTGCAGTTGCTGCAGTTTTTGCTTTGTTTAATATCACAATATTTCCTTGGTCCCATAATGATAGTCCCTTAGGGGCTATCACACTGTTAACTAAATTGCTATGTATGCTCGTAAGTTGGAAAACACCTGTTGCACGGGTTTAAACATGAGGAAGTAAAGGAGATTTTATGCAATATCAAATCCTGTGATGTTCAGTATGTCTTTTGCTTGTGCTCCTATTGGGAAAAAGGATTTTATACTGAAATCAGTGGGGTGCAGTTCATAATCTATGTCAGCACTGGGTACATTACTTTTCCATTAATTCACCTTATTTTATTTTTGGTTATATATTTAAGACTTTGGAAATAAAAACTCAGTGAAATATAAAATGTCCCCAAGTGGCCAGGAAATAATTAGCTTAATTATTCAGAGTAAAATATGCCTTTCCGTTTTAAACCATCCTTTGTCCCTGCAGTGGTGTAAAGCGTCTGCATACGGTAGGGTGAGATGTTATTAATGGGTCATTACTGTGATATTGTAGTTAAGTTGTGTTGATTCTGTAACATTGGCTCATGGTGGTGTAATGTTTCCACATGTCACATGGCAAGCTGATTTATGTGGCGGCTGTGTATGCTATAGGGTTAAATGCATATGAAATCATCACCTTTAATGACCCATTTCATCGGCATTGAAAGAAAAGGTTGATACACAATATGATTAAAAGAGGCATGACATGCACAATGGAGGTGCATCAGAGGCATAAAGGGGTAGGTCAAAATTAAACCCCCATTCTGTCTGAGAACCTTTTGAAGTATCACACGGCATGGAGAACACATGTAGATGGAGTATTAAAAGTTAAATCTGAAAGACACTTAGATTGCAGGAGGGAACTGAAGCACATGGGGAAACTTTACATTTTGTTATGTAGTGAGTGCATAATAAATACACCTCTGTGCAAAAGTGTTAAGCTGCTTCTTTACATTTACTTTAGCAGAAGACAGACTTCACAATGCCCCCAGGCATTGGTTGGTCTTCTAAAGTTACTTTAAATATTTTCCTTGAACTGTGAGTGGTTTTCCACTCATTTTTAAATCAGTCCATACATCTCACAATTTTAAGAAGCACTCTTCATTTATTTTGTTTGTTGATTAAATGACCCATAGGACTACATTTTAAACAGGTCTGGCTTTGCGAATGCAAAAGTATTATTATAAGGAATATTAAGAAAAGGAAACAAAGCTATAAGACAAGTTTAGAAACAAATAAACATGCATATGTATAGCTATGTTTTATTTTAGATGAAAATTGAAGTTGTCTGACTCTGGGATTCCCTTAAGTTCTAAACCCAACATCTAGTTTAAGATTCTGTCTTTCACACCATAAAAGCACAAGCTGCTCATAGAGATGAGTATCGATAGCCGTTGTCACTGTTGTGACACAATTATGGCAGCTGCAAGCAGCAAACACGCACATCCTCAGGAATTGTCATGCTATTAGGCAGCTTGAGGCCTTGTTGCAGTTTTGACATGGGCTGTTGTGATTTGCAACAGTATGCCAGCTAGCTTGGTGGGAAGATGTAAATGTGTTCCTATACGCCTCAGTATGACTGTATTCCATGACTCACACTGTGTCTGTGTTGTATTCATGTCATGAGATAAACCAGAGGCAGTTCATTTTAAGGTAAACTTATTTCAAATCATGCTGTAGATGTGGATGTGTGCCAAAATGCTCAGTGCAAGGTCACTTTTAATGAAGCAATGACAACAGATTGAAACAATAGAGCTGCATTTCTACAATGTTAGATTTTATTCACAGATAATGTGGAGGATTCTATTCACTGATGTATTTCTTTCTTGCTTTTTTATACATTCAGCATTTAGTTTATTAGGTTAAACAATTATAAATTAAGAATGTTCGCAGAAATAAAACAGTATAAAGGTCAAATGTTTTTGAAGGTTGGCTAAATGTTGAAACAATGACTTAAGAGAACCAGAAGAAGGAGACAGTAATACATGTAAGAAAACAAGTATAAGAATGAGACGAAAATAATTTCTTAAAAAAGATCATAGGCAGGCTGAAGCTGGTGGTTGTGACTTGAATAGTAATAATCCCAAAGACACAAAAACAAAGTGAACAGGCAGGGGGGATGCAGGGAGTTTGATTCAGTCCCTTAGTAACAACAGATAGAGGCAAAGACAGAGAAGGCAAAGCAGAAGAGATCCATCAATAGAAATATTATCTAATGACTGCAGTCTCTGGATGTGCGCATTAAGAGTTGCATTGCTTCACGATGAGACATTAAAATCAGTGGCAGCAAATATTATCTGGCTAACCGCTATTCTTACAGCCATTCAAAATATCACAATATTCCTTCATTTGGTTTATAAAATACACTGAAAGCATCACAAGAACAGTTTACATTTTAGGTATCAGCTAGGATGTCGTATTAACCTTGCCAACAGGAGATGAGACAGTACATGTTCTTAGATTGGATGCATTTTGCCTACTGTAGCAACCAATGGGTTCATTTTAAGAAGTATATGGTGAAAGAGAAACAGAGACTTTCTTGGGTAAAATATTAGAGAAAGCGTAGCTGATTAATTTCCTCTTAACCACACTTTTCTTTAATCAAATGTAAACCAACAAAAAAACATACAAGTTCAGTCCATTTACCATTTATTTAACGAATGGTACTTAAATGCACTATGACCCATCTCATTGTGTAGCTGTTGAAAGCTCTATAGAAGCCCAAAACATTATTAAATTTTAAAAAGAATACTGATGCTCTGTAATCATGAGTTCAAAAACCAAACATTTTCCCCAAGTAAATATTCCATTTTCACTAAATAATTTTCTGATTATGTTTTTTCTACCTATCTCAAGAAAAAAAAAAAAAGAAAATTAAAATTATTTCTCTGGATGTTGTGGGGCTGTTATGGTTGACACGCCTCTTCAACATTGCGTGGCGGTCAGGGACAGTGCCTCTGTACTGGCAGACTGGGGTGGTGGTCCCCCTTCATAAGAAGGGTGACCAGAGGGTGTGTTCCAACTACAGGGGGATCACACTCCTCAGCCTCCCTGGTAAAGCCTATGCCACGGTATTGGAGAGGAGAGTCCAGCCGACAGTTGATCCTCGGCTTCAGGAGGAGCAATGTGGTTTTCGTCCCGGCCGTGGAACACTGGACCAGCTCTATACCCTCTACATGGTACTTGAGGGTTCATGGGAGTTTGCCCAAAAGGTCCACATGTGTTTTGGGGACCGGTTGGTCGTACTACCAGTTGTAGTACCGGTTGTACTACTGCCGCAGTAATGGAGGCACTGTGCCAGTCCATTGTGGTGAAGAGAGAGCTAAACCGAAAAGCGAAGCTCTCGATTTACCGGTTGGTCTATGTTCCTACCCTCACCTATGGCCATGAACATTGGGTCATGACCGAAAGAACGAGATCCCGGATACAAGCGGCTGAAATGAGCTTCCTCCGTAGGGTGGCTGGGCACTCCCTTAGAGATAGGGTGAGGTGCTCGGCCATCCGGGAGGGGCTCGGAGTAGAGCCGTTGGTCCTCCACATCGAGAGGAGCCAGTTGAGGTGGCTCGGGCATCTATACCGGATGCCTTCTGGACGCCTTCCTCGGGAGGTGTTCCAGGCACGTCCCACCGGGAGGAGGCCCAGGGGACGGCCCAGGACACGCTGGAGGGACTATATCTCTCGGCTGGCCTGGGAATGCCTTGGGCTCCCCCCGGAGGAGCTGGAGGAGGTGTCTGGGGAGAGGGACGTCTGGGTGTCTCTACTGTGTCTGCACCCCTGCGATAAGCGGAAGACGATGAGTAGGAGCAAAATTATTTCTGACACTGACATCCATATGAAAATGCTTTAAAATGCTTTTTTGTTTTTTTACCCATCTCCTGAATCATCTAATATTTCTGTTAAGGAAAAAGACATTTGCTCGTCCTCTTTCTTTTTAATTTTTGTGGCACTGGTGGCCTTTATTTGAAAGTGGACATCCTTAAAATGGGTATGGAGAGAGAAGGACAAAATGCAGGAAAGGTCACGCCTGTTCGGGTCTCGAACCTGAGATCCTGCATCAGGGACTGTGGCCATCGTACATAAGTCACACGCTCTGCAGCTATGCCCCATGCTGTGCCCTGTTTCTACTCTTTCTGTGATAAACTCTCTAGATTTCCTTGATGCTTGCCTAAACCCAATCTGCTGTATACATACAGAAGACAAAATTCATCTTTCTTTCCACTTTCCAGCTGGCCTGTGTGGAACAGGTTAGAGAATCATTCATTTTACTTGACCCCTCCCACCAAAGTCCAATAGCCAAACACCGTGGTAGACAAATAATTCACTGTAGCATGAAAATCCCCAAAATGTTGTTGGGAGATAAAAAAAAACAAAAAACTGAAGACAACATTTTTTCTTATGCTATTGCAATATTAGTAACCCCACTTCAGTTTATTCTTTAATCTCAAAAGACAGTTTTTGTGGCTCCTCTTTTTAGCTGAGACATCTTCATTTGCCTGGCAGTATCAAAAGCATTTCATTGGCATATTTACACTGTGCCTTTTTTTAAGCTGCTGTTCATCATTATCCATCCATTTGTTTTGCAGCTTGCAACAGGCTGACTGCAGGGACTTTTCTGTGACAATTTCAAAGGCTGTTGTGGTCTTTGTTTAAAAAAACTGTGCACAATATTGCTTTATTCAGCTGGAAACTAATTTTGAAGCACACAAGAATAAAGTGTAAAAACAAGATTGAAAATGGAAGAGTAACACAAAGTAAAAAAGTTGCCACACACTATGTCAACTGAATAATACAGGTAAAACAAACCCACATGGGAAGTCAAATTGTGTCAAATGCACTCTCTCCTAAGAATACTGTATTAGTGCCGCCTCATGGTAACAGTAATGCCTTACAAGCAGATACCAGCCCTTTCAGTTAAAAAAGGTCATCCTTCCAAACAACTTCGTATTGCAGTCATCATGTGTTAGCAGCAAGACATTTTAGGCAGTTGGTGGTACCACTAGGACCATCAATGTCAGCTTTTATGCCTATATAATATATATTTTATTGTACAAAAGGTATCTAGAAATATCGGATCGTGCTCCAGGTACAGACCCAAATAAAGGTTTGTTTAGATGCAGGTTAGTCATAAGTGGATGTTTTTAATTGTACATTTTTTACTGTAATTATACTAATAAATGTTAATCTGCATAGGTTTTTGTACTTTATGGCATTACTGAAAAATAGTTGGAGCCAATGGGCTTCCTATCTGTGCAGAGAAGAGTCATCCTTTAGAAAAGTTGAGATGGGTAAGCCCAACAACAATACTGGAAGTTAAACTGGGAAGTCTGCACTGCTGAAGTGAAGATGTGAAATGAAAGGGGACAGAATAATTGAGTCAGATAGGATGGACTCCTAGGGTTTCTTCAAGAGTTCAAAACCTGACTGTTATTTGTTTAGAGTCAGTGAGGAGTTTTGATCCTTGCAACATAAAAAGTTGTGATGTAAATAAACAATTTCTATGAGAAATGATACCTACCCAAATCTAACCTTTATTAAATGACCGAGTTTGATAACCAAGATAATGACACACTCACTAATAACCCATCAACATGTTGGGTTTTAATATTAAATAACCAATTCACATGAAGTAGGATCTTTATTTTTTATTATTATGTAAACAAAAAGTGTGTGTGTGTGTGTGTGTCTGTGTGTTTGTAAATTATATTATACTTTACCTTTAAATGTGATATGATAATCAATGTTACATTCAGGGTAACAAAGGAAATTGGACAGGATTTGTCTCAAATGTAAAAGTTCCCTTGTAAGAAGTTAAAGCAACTTGCCGTAGTTCCTTTAACTACTGTTGTGGAAAATTCTTTTTAATGCTCTGAACTTCCCTTACCTCTCTCCCCTCTGTGTTTTGTTACCTAGAGGAATTGGTCTGTAAATCCATTATCAGGAGGTTTATGGTTAACACTCCCTGAAGGGTTATGTCCCAAGGAAGGGCAGATGAGTGCCCTCATAAATAACCTTGTTACCTCTGACCCTAGGTGGGGTCTAGAGGACCATATCTCCAAACTCTTTTAAGTTGAGGTAACACCCACATACGGTTTAAATACTGTCTGTAAACTCTTGTTCGGGGCTCTGCTTCACTGACTAAACTCAGTGACAGGGTCTTCAAACGCTGCAATGCCTTTGAATAAATTTGTAAAGACAAAGTCCGGTCTTTCTCTTTTAATGAGTTAATTTCTCTCCCACTTTGATAAGATAATCCATATAACTACAAAGCAAAAAAATGAGTAATGTTTGTTGTCAAAATATTATTTTTCCAGAGTACTGGCTGTTGAGACACCACCAACACCTACAGCAGGCAGCATATTCTTCCAGCCTCTCATTGAAACAGACATTTGTCTATTGTTTAACTGTACTAACAAAAACAACCACAATTGTACTTAACCTTAGGATTATCTGCAAACACGTTATATCTGTTAATGCTCCCAGCAGATGCTGAGGTTCATGTTGCTAAAATGTAATAGTAAAGGTCATTAGTCATACAAAAGTGACCCATGGTATCTATTACAATATCATTGGCCTTTAGGTTGTCAGTGAAGCACCAGAGCAGCAGCCCCCAAGCCAGTAAGGCACATGGTGGCACGTAGGTCACCGACCCAGCCACACCTCCATCTCCAGCTGCGCAGACCAAACCCAGGACCCAGTCCCACAAGCGGCAAAGGGCCAGCGCCAACCCTCGGCAGCAAGACCGCCCAGCACCAAGCAGAGAAGATTCCTCCCAGAGCCCCCAACATGCCAACAGGCACCAGGCCACCATGGCAGCCTGGACTAGGCAGTACCAAGGTAGAGAAGGCACACACCCATTCCACCTGGTGAGCTGGTTCCTGGTAGAATAGGAATGTGCCATCCCTATCTTAGGAGGTACAAGACACACTCTCAACAGTGAGTAAACAGTGTTAGAGTTACGGTGTTTACTCACTGTTGAGAATATGTTGATGTGAAATTTCATAATGAAGAAGCAACAGATTGGAGAAATGGGGGTTTCACACCTCCTTCGCTACTTCCTTGTTAACTCGTGCTTGGTTGACATTAACCTCTACCCCCTGCCGTCTGTATTAATTACGCCACTGTGTGGATCAGTGAGGATTTATTAGATAGAGGGATGCTTAGGATTGCTGGCATTTTGCTTATTAATGATAATCATGATAATCCCCTTTTCTACTTGGCTGAGATTTATTGTTTGGAGACATGAGACCCATGTTTACGCTGCTGGTGTTAAATCAATGTCAGGCTTTATGTTTTACGCAGTGTGTTGTGTATGATGCCTTTGTGTTTTTTATTTTATATTTTTTATATCAGACATTGTTGACCCCTTAGCGGGAAAAGTAGAATGACTGACATGAGTAGTTATGTCTGTCACTCTTTCTTTCCTGCTGCTAAAAACACCATCCACACCTGTAACACCTTCTGTTCCTTTTCCTCTTTGATTTTCTTCCTCCATTTGTTTCCTCCTCATTAACTTTGAGAGGTGAAGCTTTTTTGCCATCAGACCTTCCACTACACTCAAGCTTTTTCCCCTCAGTTACACATTCCTTTTATAAATCTTTTTTACAAGTACACCATTATTGTCTCTTTTCTTTTCTCTTGTCTGCTCTGTTCTTTGTTATCCCATCTTGCAATCTTTGCTTTACCTCTACTGTTTCCCAGTCACAGATTAAATAGTATTGTCTTTTTTGATAATTTTACTTTTACTTTGCTTGCTCGCTTCTATTTTATCTACTTCTCTAACTCTAGCAATATTCTCTCATTATTTTTTATAAATCTTTCCCTTTTTTCCTCTTCACCAGAAGTTGTTGCCTCAAGGCCAAGGCTGCCTATTAGCATTAGAATACATTTACCTCATCCCACAACCACTTATTAAGGCTTTCTTCTATTTTCCAAGCCTGGCAATACTTTTGCCATCAGCCTCAACATTTAATAAAACCAAGCTATAAACGCTCTGTTTTCATCAACCTCTCTATCCTCCCTTCATCATGTTACTATGTTTATGGAATATGTGGTTGTAGAGGATGCAAGCTTTGATTTAATGACACTACAGCTCAGTCCATATTTTAAATCCAACCTTGAGAGTGGTATGCCTTTGGAAGGTCTACACTTTCCAAAGACTTAATGATGCAAAATAAGGCAGATACTGCATGACTGGATGAAAATGACACCTTACTGGAAACAAATGCGTAACAAAAGCAATGCAATTCTGGTGTTATATAACACTCACCCTCCCCTTTATTAGGTACTGTACATCTGTTCATTTGCTTGTTAACACAAATAGCAGATGAACAAATCGCATGAGATCAACATAATACATTTAGGCAGTGAAGACTTGCTGAAGGTCAATCTTAGCATCAGAATGGGGATGAAAGAGGATTTATGTGATATTAAATCTAGCATGGTTGTTGGTGCCACTTGGCTGGTCTGAAAGTAACATATCCTGAAGAGGCTTTTCATGACATGTTTGGAAAACCAGGCTAAATACACTCAAGAACATAATAATAATAATATGATGCCATTTCTGTAAGTTTTATTCTAACTGTTATGTGTCTTTACTTATGCTTTACTGAGACAGGGCAAACAACCTTAATATAAAGCAAAAGCTTGAGCCACCATCTGATATGGGAAATTATTAACTGAATTCAAGCGTTAATCTTTTTTTTTCCAATGTGGGCCTTATTAATTGAGGAGAGCACAGGGAAGTCTGCACTATATGCTACAGAAGTTTGAGAAGACAGCAAATGCTTTGGTATGCAAATGACAGGTGATAAAGAAATTCCAACCACAAGTGGAATGAAATTTATAGGATGTGTCAAACGTTTTTAACAAATAAATAACTGAAAAGTGGGGCGTGCAATATTATTCGACCCCTTTACTTTCAGTGCAGCAAACTCACTCCAGAAGTTCAGTGAGGATCTCTGAATGATCCAATGTTGTCCCAAATGACTGATGATGATAAATAGAATCCACCTGTGTGTAATTAAGTCTCCGTATAAATGCACCTGCTCTGTGATAGTCTCAGGGTTCTGTTCAAAGCGCAGAGAGCATCATGAAGACCAAGGAACACACCAGGCAGGTCCGAGATACTGTTGTGGAGAAGTTTAAAGCCGGATTTGGATACAAAAAGATTTCCCAAGCTTTAAACATCCCAAGGAGCACTGTGCAAGGAATCATATTGAAATGGAAGGAGTATCTACCAAGACCTGGCCGTCTCTCTAAACTTTCATCTCGAGCAAGGAGAAGACTGATCAGAGATGCAGCCAAGAGGCCCACTCTGGATGAACTGCAGAGATCTACAACTGAAGTGGCAGAGTCTGTCCATAGGAAAACAATCAGTCATACACTGCACAAATCTGGACTTTATGGAAGAGTGGCAAAAAGAAAGCCATTTCTCAAAGATATCCATAAAAAGTCTAATTTAAAGTTTTCCACAAGCCACCTAGGAGACACACCAAACATGTGGAAAAAGGTGCTCTGGTCAGATTAAACCAAAATCGAACTCTTCGGCCACAATGCAAAACAATATGTTTGGTGTAAAAGCAACACAGCTCATCACCCTGAACACACCATCCCCACTGTCAAACATGGTGGTGACAGCATCATGGTCTGGGCCTGCTTTTTGTCAGGAGGGACAGGGAAGATGGTCAAAATTGATCGGAAGATGGATGGGGCCAAATACAGGACCATTGTGGAAGAAAACCTGTTGGAGTCTGCAAGAGACCTGAGACTGGAACGGAGATTTATCTTCCAACAAGACAATGATCCAAAACATAAAGCAAAATCTACAATGGAATGGTTCACAAATAAACGTATCCAGGTGTTGGAATGGCCAAGTCAAAGTCCAGATCTGAATCCAATCGAGAATCTGTGGAAAGAGCGGAAGACTGCTGTTCACGAATGCTCTCCATCCAACCTCACTGAGCTCGAGCTGTTTTGCAAGGAAGAATGGGCAAGAATTTCAGTCTCTCGATGTGCCAAACGTATAGAGACATACCCCAAGAGACTTGCAGCTGTAATTGCAGCAAAAGGTGGCACTACAAAGTATTAACGCAAGGGGGCCGAATAATATTGCACGGCCCACTTTTCAGTTTTTTATTTGTTAAACAAGTTTGACACATCAAATAAATTTCATTCCACTTTACGATTGTGTCACACTTGTTGATTCTTCACAAAAAATTTGAATTTTATATCTTTATGTTTGAAGCCTGAAATGTGGTTGAAAAGTTCAAGTGGGCCGTATACTTTCGCAAGGCACTGTATATATATATAGATATTCAATTTCAATTCAAATTCAAATGTCTCTCAGGGTGTCCTGAGACATAGTCCATCCTGGGTGTCCTGGCCCCTGTCCTGGGCCTACTCCCAGCTCCTCCCGGATGGCCGAGCTCTTCACTCTATCTCTAAGGGAATGCCCAGCCACCCTGCGGAGGAAGCTCAGTTCAGCCGCTTGTATCTGGGATCTTGTTCTTTCGGTCATGACCCAAAATACATGGCCATAGGTGAGCGTAGGAACGTAGACCGACCGGTAAATCGAGAGAGGAAGCTCTCTCTTCACCACAACGGACCGGTACAGTGTCACCATTATTGCGGCAGCCGCAACGATCCGTCTGTCGATTTCCCGCTCCATTTTTCCCTCACTCGTGAACAAGACCGTAAGATACTTGAACTCCTCCACTTAAGGCAGGACCTCCCCTCCAACCTAAAGAGGGCAAGCCACCTTTTTCCTGTCGAGAACCATGGCCTCGGACTCGGAGGAGCTGATTTTCATCTCAGCCGCATCACAGTTGGCTGCGAACTGCCCCAGTCCATGCTGTAGGTCTTGGTTAGAGAGGGTCAGCAGGACCACATCATCTGCAAAAAGAAGAGACTGCAGTTATCCACTGCTCCCCAAACCAGACCCCCTCTAGTCCTTGGCTGCACCTAGAAATCCTGTCCATAACAGTTATGAACAGGACTGGTGACAAAGGGCAGCCCTGCCAGAGTCCAACATGGACTGGGAACAGGTCCGACTTAGTGCTGGCAATGCGAAAACTCCTGCTCCGCTTGTACAGAGACTGGATGGCCCCTAATAAACAGCCCCCTGACTCCGTACTCCTGGAGCACCTCCCAAAAGGCACCACAAGGGACACAGTCGAATGCCTTCTCCAGGTCTACAAAACACATGTGGACCAGTTGGGCAAACTCCCATGAACCCTTGAGTATCCTGCAGAAGATGTAGGGAATCTGATTTGCCAGAATCGCTTCAAGGCCAACCGGTAGTCCTTCTTAATGGCATCATCAAACTCCTCCCAGGCCCGAATTTTTGCCTCTGCCACAGCCCGGGCCGCGGCATGCTTGGCATCACGGCACCCGTCGGCCGCCTCAGGAGTCCCACAAGCCAACCACAGCCGATAGGACTCCTTCAGCTTGAGAGCATCCCTTACTGCCGGAGTCCACCACCGGGTTCGGGGATTGCCGCCGCGGCAGGCACCGCAGACATTCCGGCCACAACTACGGGCGGCAGCATCAACAATAGACGCAGAGAACATGGTCCACTCTGACTCTATGTCTCCAACCTCCCCCGGAATCTGGTCAAAGCTCTCTCGGAGGTGAGAGTTTAATACATCCCTGGCCGAGGGCTCCACCAGACATTCCCAGGAGATCCTCTCTACACTCTTGGGCCTGCCAAATCTGTCCAGCTTTCTCCACTTCTAGCAGATCCCGCTCACCACCAGGTGGTGATCAGTGGACAGCTCAGCCCCTTTCTTCACCTGAGTGTCCAAATCATGCGGCCGAAGGTCTGAAGACATGGCAGCAAAGTCGATCATCGACCTCTTGCCTAGGGTGTCCTGGTGCCGAGTGCCCCGAAGAACCCCCTTTATGCTTGAACATAATGTTCATTATGGACAATCTGTGACTAGCACAGAAGTCCAATAATAAAACCACTCGGATTCAGATTGGGGAGGCCATTCTTCCCAATTACGCCTCTCCAGGTGTCATTGTCATTTCCAACTTGTGCGTTGAAGTCCCCCAGTAGGACTTAATTTGAATGAATCTATGTAATACAAAGCATGTTTTCTGTTTGAGTGAGTTTAATCAGAGCTTAAATGCAGAGCCCACATGCCACATTTGCCCCAGTTGAAACTTATGCATCATCTGGTGCTGCAGAATAATGCTGGTGGCTACAGCATGTCTTTATTGGTTATGTTTCCAAAAGTGAGTACATTAGCAAACCGCTGAGCTGATTCAAATAAATCTATAGGAAATAGTGTTGCTACTTTTCAAACACTGCAACAGAGAAACAAAAGCCAAATGATGTAAAGATCAATTGAGCTTTATTAACCATAGTTTAGGCTTACTGTGCATTGTGGAAAAATTATCTTATGACAGCATTCCAGGGGAACTTCCATGAAACCTGGGGATTTCCCAGACATGTTGACAACAAGATCTGAACCCTGCACAGACTGACTACTTATCTCGTACTCTTTGGTCCTGGAACCATCTCTTGAGTCTAAACACAGCCAGTACACTGAACCCAAGCGCAAATTAGGCCTGCTGCTGGAGGAACAGGGAGGGAATACGTTTAACAGGTCATACAGAGTGTTTCAGGTCATAAAACATAGACACTTTCTAAATTTTCGTTAACACTGTGGAAACCAATTGTATATCCTGTTCCAAGATGTGCCTAAAAGAAAGGGTATCTGGGTAGTGTGGATGGCCTGTTCTTGGATAAAGCTTTCTGTCTAGAAATACCGCTGGTGTTTTCTTTGGCAATTTCTCATTTTTTATGCTTCTTCGCATATGTAAATGATAAAATATTTTTCAAGGCTGATATTAAAATCATTCTTCAAAGACAAACAGAAATAATATGAGAACATTTAGGATTCTATTATCTTGCCTTTTCATTTTGACCAATATTTTGGAATGCAGTGTAGTGGCAAAAGGTTGGCATCCTCATTATTAGCTAACCTTGTGCTTTATTAAATAAACCATGGAACGTTTTAAAGAGATTGTCGGTTTACAAAGAAGAAATTAAATACCCAGTTTTAGTGTTTTATGACATTGTCTTGCCTCTTGTAAAGCAGATGATGCCAATGGCATTTGCTTTAGCTGTTCTAAGGTGGTGATTACCACAAAAAAAAACACGCGTGTAAATCTGCAAAATGTGCATTACCTGATAAAACGTTCACTTTTACATAAACTAGGGTGTTCCTTTGCTTGGAAGAAAATGTCCATCTATGCCTCTCTTTGCATATGTTTGTGTGTGTGTGTTTCTGTGTGTTGGTGTGCGTACATTGATGTGTTTGTATCTTTGTAGGGGTGACATTTCTTGTATCAAGTTTTACTGTTTGTTTTGATCTTCCCTCTTTCATCTTCTCTGCAAAGAAATCTGACATTACCTGGTCTCTATATTCACCACTTGCACTATTGAAAGTCCTTACTATGGCCACCTAAGTGTGTGTGATGCGTGCACGCGTGTGTGTCTTGGTCTGTATGTCATTGTAAGTAAAGGCTAAAAATACATTCCTCCTGTAAATCACTTTTAGCCCTCCTTCACTTCGGCTTATAAAACACATGGAAACTACAGGACCACTGTTTAAATCTACTTTGAGCTATGAGTGACACCTTTGTTAGGCAACCAACTGCAGGATGGCTAATGAAGCTACCAGCCCTACTAATATGAATTTGTTATTCACACTATAAAGAGCTGAACAGCAAAAAAGGTTTCATATTTTTCAACTATCAATGAAACTAAAGAAGTTGTACAACATATAAGCAACTTAATAGTATTTTTCTGGAGCTTGTGACTTAATTATGCAACCTGGGCTAATTCTAATTTTTCTGTGATTCTGTATTTATGTAGACATAGTTATATATATCATATGTCTCCCAATGTATTCCACAAAATTTCAAAAAGCAAGTCTTTAATACTTGTTGCCCCCCAGCTCAGCCATCTTATGTTGGGGTTTACCCCGGTGAATGAGACGGTTGCATCACTGCGCCTTCGGGTCGAGGACAGGTCTCTCACTGTCGTTTCGGCCTACGGTGGTGCAGAATACCCGGGCTTCTTGGCATCTGTGTCGGGGGTGCTGGATCGTGCCCCTCTCGTGGACTCTATCATTCTGCTGGGGAACTTCACTGCCCACGTGGGACAGTGACACCTGGAGGGGTGTTATTAGGAGCAAGGACCTCCCCAATCTGAACCCGAGTGGTGTTTCATTATTGGACTTCTGTGCCAGTCAGGGATTGTCCATAATGAACACCATGTTCAAGCATAAGAGTGTTCATCAGTGCACTTGGAACCGGGACACACTAGGCAGGAGGTCGATGATCAACTTTGTAGTCGTGTCTTTGGACCTTCGTCCACATGTCTTGGACGAAGAGAAGGGCTGAGCTGTCCACCTATGACCACCTGGTGTTGAGTGGGATCTGCTGGAAGAGGAGAAAGCCGGACAGACTTGGAAGGCCCAAGCGTATAGTGAGGGTCTGCTGGGAATGTCTGGCGGAGCCCTCTGCCAGGGATGTATTCTAGTCCCACCTCCGGGAGAGCTTTGACCAGATTCCAGGGGAGGTTGGAGACAGAAAGTCAGAGTGGACTGTGTTCTCTGCATCTATTGTTGATGCTGCCGCCCGTAGTTGTGGCCGGAATGTCTGCGGCGCCTGCCGTGGTGGCACTCCCCGAACCCGGTGGTGGACACCAGCATTAAGGGATGCTCTCAAGCTGTAGAAGGAGTCCTATCGGCTGTGGTTGGCTTGCGGGACTGCTGAGGTGGCTGACGGGTACCGTGAGGCCAAGCGGATATTGTAGGGCTGTCATGGCTGACACGCCTCTTAAATAATGCGTGGCGGTCGCGGAAATTGTCTCTGGAACACACCCTCTGGGTTCCAACTACAGGGGGGATCACACTCCTCAGCCTCCCTGGTACGGCCTGTGTCAGGCCATTTGAGAGGAGAGTCCGGCCGATAGTCGAACCTTGGCTTCAGGAGGAGCAGTGTGGTTTTCGTGTTGGCCATGGAACAATGGACCAGCTCTATACCCTCTCCAGGGTGAACTTTGGGTCATGACCCAAAGAACAAGAACCTGGATACAAGCAGCTGAAATTAGCTTCCTCTGCAGGTTGGTCTGGCAAAGTAGAGCCACAGCTCCTCCACATCGAGAGGAGTCAGTTAAGGTGGCTCAGGCATCTGTATGGAAAACCTCCAGGGCACCTCCCTCAGGAGGTGTTCTAGGCACGCACCACCAAGAGGAGGCCAAGGAGACGGTCCAGCACACGCTGGTGGGACTTTGGGCTCCCACCGAAGGAGCAGAAGGAGGTGTCTGGGGAATGGGGAGTCTGTGCGTCTACTGAGTTTGCTGCCCCTGTGACCCGGTCCCAGATGAAGTGGAAGAGAACGAGTATGTATTTTTTGGGTTGTTTTAAATCATTTTTATCCATCCATCCATACCTCAATGCATCCATTGCCTAAATCTAATTACCTAAATCTCCATTGGTCATCAATTGAGAAGTAGGGTAAACCCTGAAACCAATCCATCACAGGTGACACAAAGGACAAACAAACATTTGCACATACATTCATACCTGTGGGCAGTTAAGAGAGACAAATTAAAAAATTTTTTGACTGTGGGAGGAAGTCAGAGAATCCACCCATGCACATGGAGAACATGCATAATTAACCGAAGATAAGGTAAAATAATCCATATTTTAATTGTTACAGTCAGTGCCTTGGGTGATACAGTAGGTGATGAAAATACATTAATAGTCATATTTGAGAAGGAGCAAATATCTCATTCTTAGTCTGTAATGTTTATAATTAGGTGAACACAAGTTTAACCTAATGCCAGTTACGTACTGGTACTGCAGAAATTCCAGGTGGCTCTTTGCCACAATTTTCAGTGTGGATTTTGGAAGGTCCTAAGACGACCATGTCTCACTGTTGAAAGTCATGGGTCGTGTCAGTTTATGACATGTTCGCCAAATGGAATTACTTGTAACACAGTGGGTATAGTGCATAAACCATGACAATAATTATCAAAAACACATGAATCTGTTAAAAAAATTGCTATCTGTTACAGGCTCTATTAGCAGTATTTCATGCTATTGCTGCTGGCAAGATTCATCTGTCTAATCTCATTAGAAGCGGCACATTCTAAATATAGAATAGCCATCAATTTCAGAAAATAGTATAGTGGAACATTGTGACATTTTAAATAATTGTATGGGAGCATTTAATATAAGTAAATAGACCACTGAAATTCCTCTACACAGATAATTTCAGAAACCCTTATCTTTCTGGGTAGCATGCACTAGTTCTAAGATATGCTGTAAAAATCAACAAGACTCCATAATTCATATAAACAGGCAAACAAGGAAAAGATGCACGCCCGTCAATCTTCTACCTTCAAAACCGCCTCACATTAATGATGTTCAAATAACCTGCTCGGTAAAACTCCAAAACCTGCTACGGGGTGGAAATTCCCATACTAGAATTCACAAAGTTTGACATGGGCATAGATATTTGCACACTAAAAATACTCACACAAGGAGACACAGAGAATGAGACGCTCAGCTTCATGCTGTGAAACTGTTGATAGATTGTTTTGCTGTCCCCCTAATGCTTTTTGTATCCTTTCACAAAGTAAAAACAAAAAATCATTTTGAGATGGCAAGACTCTGCTTCAGTTTTTTAATGTTTTTTGCTCTCACAACATTTTTCTCAATATTCTTCTTACACCCTGTCAACCTCTTGTTAGACCATGCCTGTCGTTCTTTACTTGACAATCTTTTCCTTTTGTCCCTTGTGAATGCCATTTTGTCAGCCAGTTGTCATTTTGCTTACCATCTTTCTTTTTCTTTGTTTCTTTCTTTCTTTCTTTCACCCTCTCTCTTACCCTCTACTCTGTCTCAACGTCTCCCCTTTTTAAACCGCTAAAAGACTAATGAGTCACTGAATTTGGAGTAATGGGTAGATAATGCATACTAAACACATGGAAACAACCAAACAAAATGAAGTTTGAAGTCTGTTGCCTTCTTGTTGGACAAAACTTAGCTTTAAGTGTAGATATGAAATTTAAGAGCTTTTGAATTACAACAGAACTTAGCACTGGAACTTTGGTCAATAAAGTACAGTGTCAAATAAAAAAAATCACATCATCATACTGATGTTGCTGGCAGTAGCAATTATCACTGCCAATAGCATACATTTCATGGTGATATTCAACTGAGACAGAAAATTGCAATGCAACTACCAGATATAGGGGAAATACCTTAAAGTCATGTGCCTTGAGGCATACATGAGCATCATAGATTGTAGCTGTTGCTAGTTGGAAAAGTCCCAACCAAGAGTTTTTTTAGGTTGTGTGCATGTATAATTATACTAGACTTAGCCAAGGACACACAAGTTGGTTCAGTTTTCACATTACATCAATCCAACATTAAACATTGTAATATTTACTTCCTTTGTTTTAAACATGACATTTTTTAATTGACCAGGGTCTGTTTGTCTGTAATATTAAAAAAGTCTAATCTTAACTTTGTCTCGATACAAAACTCTTCAGCTCAAACTCATCAACATAAGCCAAACCTGAGTTTATCAAAACTATTACGAAGCTATTAAACTTTTAATCTAAACAGTCAGTCAGTCAGTCATTTTCTACCGCTTATTCCATAGTGGGGTCGCGGGGAGCTGGTGCCTATCTCCAGCTGTCTATGGGCGAGAGGCGGGGTTCACCCTGGACAGGTTGCCAGTCCATCGCAGGGTTCAATCTAAACATCTAGAATTAATTTTCAGTTGTTAATATGTTGAAAAATGCTTCAATTTAGGTGGGAAAGATCCATACAATCTGCTGTCAAAGTTATTCAGAGACTCAAAAAATGCCCTGGAGGATCTACAGATGGAGGATATGCTGTGATTTTGCCTACCTGCCTTTGTTGTTCACAGACGTTCTCACTAACGAGTGCTATAAAGGCGAGATTCTCAAAGTCATGCATCTTGAGGCATGCAGCAAGCCTGATGGATGATAAATGTTGCTGTTTGGAAAGTTCTGACAAACAATTTTTCTCTAACGGTATGGCAGTAGACGTGGCTCAGACAAATACCCGCAAATTGGTTTATTGTTGGATATTTTTTAAACTATGTTGCAAATATGAGCAGTATACATTTTATTTGGCTTCATTTATTTTAAATAAATATTTTGCAAGCTAATTGTAATTTTGCCAAAGTCTCCTACATATATACAAATTGACATAAGGCATATCTGAATTTATCTAAGATGTACAAAATGATTGTCCTAAATTCTACTGTAACCGCCTGGCTGCCAGTTTTCACTTTAGACCACTTCGATCCATTTAGTCATTGGTTGTGGAAAAAATGAAAAGGTAGGTTTAGGTTATTTCTTCTGATGGTTTACTGAAAGGACAATTGGTTCTGCAGCTTCACAAGACAAATTTTACTTTACTACCTCAAAAAGAAGTAAATTAAACAAGTATCTACAACATATTACTTTTATTCTTGTAGAAATATTAATTGAACAAATTGATGGTTTCCAACAAGGACTACTCTCTCTACATATCAGTGCAGGCAAATGACATATTTAACCCAGAAGTGTAGATGATTTTCTTACTGCAAAATTTATGTTGATCTAACAGTGTGCACTTTTCAAAGTAGCTTATGGTCGATTACTTTTTTTTTGTCATGCTAACACAATGGTTCTTGAGTATTAAGTAATATAACCAAAATGTTGCAATACATTGTATGAAGCTTTGAAACACAGTATCTAAATTGTAAAAATGTTGTGAGGCCATCTGTGGTCTGTTTGAGATTTTTTTTTAATGAAAGATTCTTCAGCAAAAACTTGCCTTTTTAGATCTTTATTGATATTGTATAATATCTGACAAAACTCTAATTTCCTTAATTTTGGAAGATCTGAGATCGGCCAATATTTACATGTGAAACCGATCTTATCCAACAATGTTCTTAAAATGTGAAAAATGAAAGACCAAACGATCTGCAAAGCTCTAAACGTTTAATTTACATTTGAGAGCACTGCCTCATGTGCAGTTAAAAGAAGTTTGCATTGTTTCATGGGTATTGTTCAATGTTTTTGAATACAATAAGATTGGAACTTTGAAAGTGTAGTGTGAGATTATAACACCTGACAGTGTCAGTTATAAAAAAAAAAATCTGTATTGGCCAAAATTGGAGTCGTCAGGTCAGGCTTTTTAAATATTGGTAATTGGTGATCGGCCAGAAAACTGCAATTGCAGTTTTGCATCCAGAGATAAAATGTGTGAAAATGTGTATTTTGTGCATATATATCCCACTTTTGTGCTTATGATGCTGATATTTTATAATGTATTTTAGTTATTTCCTTATTGATATGAACATATTAATTTATAATGTTTCATTTTAAAATTTAAAGCACATATCCTGAGAGAGAGAGAGAAAAAAAATTATACCATTCAAACTAGAGTTAGGACTGTTTGTGATATGTGCCAAAGCTGTAAACCTTTGCTTTGCTATGTGGTTTTGTTCAGTTTTATTGTATATCACAGTCAAAATATTGCTTGTGTTGACACTGCTAAAGCCATTAAAGTGGTATTAAAAACTCATCATAGAAAGCAAAATTGATTGTTGAACACTAAGAATTTTTTTCCCCTATACGCCTGTTGTCTTGTTTGCCATTTTTGGAAATACACACAGAGACATGCGCGCACACACACACAGGCTTGCGCACTTGTACACATTCACATAGACGGACATAGAGCCCACTTAGGAGTGTATACTGGCATTTCACCACAGCTCATTCTGTTATGATGGTGGTGCACAGCCTTTCAGACACCTCTCACACAGATTGGCTCCTCATCTTTAAGACAGCTGATAATGAATTTAAAGCATGGCTCTTGGCTTTGGCGTAGCTGTGGAAAGCACAATCCCAGACGATGAAAGAGGCAGACCCACACTATGTGCCTTGGCAAGACATCATAGTGAAATTAAAATAACTTGTGCTGGTGTAAGGAGACATTGGCAGCTTTCACAAGAAGCAGTCCTCCAACACTTTGCTCCAAAAAAAAACAAAAAAAAACTAAAGATTTTAGAGATGTCTTAACAAAATCATGAATCTATGAAATAACTACTAAGCACACATGACAGTACACAATATCTGCTTGAATCTTTCACTGTCAAAATGAATATCTTGTCATAGTATTTAGTTACATTTCATTGTTTATTTTGGTCAGGTCTCAACACCCAATGTGCAGCAATATTATGTTTATTTTACACAATAAAAAAATTCAAGCAGCCGTGCATTTATATTTTTCTTATTATTTGATTCTGTATACCACTACTTTAGTGTATTTTTAAAACCAGGAAATTTTGGAACACATATTGGGTTGTGGTTTTTTCATACTGCAGTTTTTGCATTGTAAGTGGCTTTAGATATTCAACATAATGCTAGAGAAAAAGGACATGTACTTTTTTCCATCTGTCCATCCGTTGTCTTTTGTTTATGCTATATTTTGTTATGGAACTAGAAGGTCAAGAAGGGAAACCTGAATATTGCCCTCACCAACAAAATTTTCCAGCTCATTCTGGAGGATTATAAAGTGTTCCCAGGCCAGATAGGCTACAGGTACATCTCAAAAATAGATCCATATTTTTGTCAGTCATTTCAGAATTTGAAATGATGGATTCATTACACATGGAATGGAATATTTCAAGCCTTTATTTTTTTGTAATTTTGTGTCAGAAAATTAGAATACTGTGAAGAAGTTAAATAATAATTAGCTGATTAGGGTTTGACACCATGAGTTTCTATTTCAAAACAGCTGCAATGGATTCCTTAGCCTCTAAATGATCTCTTAGTCTGGGTCAGTAAGCTACAGAATCATGGGGAAGACTGCTGAGTTGATAGATGTCCAAAAGTCATTGACACCTTCTACAAGGTGAGTAAACTACAAAAGGTAACTGCTAAAGAAGCTGGTTGTTTACAGAGTGTTGTATCCAAGCACCTCCATAGAAAGTTGAGTTGAAGGAAAAGGTGTGGTAGGAAAAGGTGTACTAGCCACAGGGATAACCACAGTCTCAACAGGATTGTCAAGCAAAATCCACTCAGGCTTGAAGTGAGGTTGAAGTGAGCACATCAAGAGCCGCTACACAAAGACAAAGAATCCTACACATCAGCTACAAATGTCACATTTCTAGTATCAAACCAGTCAAATAAAAGATTAAAGTAAAGTTTGAATTTCATTTCGAAATCAAGCTGCCAGAGTCTGGAGAAAGAGTGGAGAGGGACAGAATCCATGTTGATTGAAGTCCAGTATGAAGTTTCCTTAGTCAGTAATGATTTGGGGAGCCATGTCCACTGTGTTTTCTGAACTTCATTGTCAGTGCAGCCATCTACCAGGACATTTTAGAGCACTTGAAGGAGTTCCTCACTCTTTCTTTATATTTGAACCACCCTATGCAAAGGCCTATAATTGAACAGCTTCGCGTTTGGCTCAGCTCTTTAACACACTAATTCCACTCAAATCCCCTTGGAGAGTGGTGAGACTGGCAACATCTAATGTTAGTGCATTAGTCTGTGTGAAGAAAAATGGATAGGGGTCATACAAAGTGTTAATCCCAAAGTTGTGGATTAACCATCCCTGTGGTTATGCTAGTCGGTTGGAACAGAATTTTAACAGCTCCTGGGAACCCAAAGCTGTAAATTTAGTAGGCCCCCAGGGGTGGTTAGCCAGGGAAGCAGAAGGTGGAAGACTGGTGTGTGGTGGGGAAGGGTGATACGGAGATTCTGAAAGCATATACTGCTCTATTGTAAAGAGAGGAGACTCCAGAGAATAGCCTGCCACCCACTCTTTGCAATTCAGAGTGTGCTATGTTAGAACAACATCTCCATCATTTCTTCTAATCTGAGTCCAAAGCACCTGATATATGGGTTGTTTAATATTGGCCGTGGAACAATAAACACACACGCAACACTAGTCTGAACGCATTAACCGGAAGCTCACAACACAAGAAAGAAGTCCATATTAAAAAACTGGAATGAAGCAGTGATAAAATAAGTGCTGTGAGCTAAAAATACTGCCGGCGTCCTAAATACAGTAATAAGAACCAGATCTGACAATGCAAGTTTTTTGGTTAAAAAAACTGAGAAGAATTCGTATGTATAAATGACAAATAGTATAACAATAACAAGAAGGGCTCCAAAAGGGAAAGGAAGAGACACATTCATGTAGAAATGAATGAGGACAAGACACAAAAACCTTAAGTATGATACATTTCTAAGGATCAAAAGGGACTAACGGTGTCCCAAAAATATGCAGCAAAAACGAAGATATGAAGGTGTTGAGCAACAAGAGATGAGATGGATGTATAAAAACCCAGTCCTGTGTGCTAGTGCCACTCCCCCTCCCCCAGAGGACAGTGTGATGGGGTAGAGATAAAAGGGAGACTTTGAAGGAGTGATCCTTCCCTCACTCCCTGGAAGGAGGAGGAAAGGGATCAGAGCAGAGGCCCCTGACACAGTAAGAGATGTCAAGATACACACACTCTCAGTACTTTTCACATTATGCACTTGACTTCTTTTAGAAGCACTTTTGAGGGTAACTTTATAGTCCAATCTGTGTTGCTTTGAGCACAGTTTTTTCTGAAACTGACCATATGGAGGATTTCTTTCACACTTTTTTGGTGCTGACAGTTGCACTGCTGCTGTACGCAAAAGTCACATCTCTGTCACACTACTGCTGGACAACAGCTGAGGTTAGGATGTTTTGTTAACACAGCACAACTCTTCCCTACAACTCTATCCCTATGTATGCAAGGCACATATAACTAATTTCACAAAACTTAAAGTCAAGAGCAGGCATCTCTGTAAACGTTCTTTTAACGTAACATGGTAAGTTAAAATCATCGTGTCAGCCCTGTATATGCTAAATTTACATAGGGGTTAGCTGCCTTCCTGGATAGAGAATGTTAGTAGCAAGTACAAATATCTGTGGCACCAGCTGGATGGTGGATATTAATGCGAAAACACACAAGGACAGAGGTAGATCTGTGCGACACCCACCTCATTTCTTGCCATTAACACACATTGCAGGGGTTGAGCTGAACTCTGCAGAGACAGAGCAGACAGGCCACAGGGAAATTCCTTTTGAAGCAGTTATGCCAGAAAACAGAACAAAAATGAAAAGATGTTGCACTGCACTGATAGGTTAAATCCTTTGGAAAATAAGTTGTCTGACACTTTTTTATGCTTCAAAATATATCAATACTGCTAAGTTCCACTGTATGCCTCCTTTGTTTCCACAACACTGGTGTGATTCCTGAGATTGGAAATGGAAAGGTTTGTCTGACTAAACTTGCTATTTTGCATTCGTGCTTGAACAAAGTTTGGTGTGGATTAGTGCTTAGATATGCAGAGCGTTACAAACAAAATAGGAAAAAAAATAACCATGGGGTCCACATCTCAACTGAGAAAAGAGCTTAAAAGTTTCCTGAAAAGGAAGTGATTGGAAGAAAGGGAGCAGGTCATCCCCCAAAAACATTTGTAAAGCTTTGACATTTGACAGATTCTAAATCAGAGCTAGCCAACACAGTGCCCTCAGGCACCTGGTCACCCTCAGGGACCACATGAGTATCCTGCAGGGCAAATTCTAAAAATGCACATCACAAAGCATCATCACATCATGGGCAAGCTCTGTGGAAAAAAAATATTTTATTAATTTCAGTTGCTATTCTTTTGAAATAATAAGGTTTGCATTACTGTAGATTTAAAAGTCACCATAATAAATATAACATTTCAATAATGGTGCTGTCTACAACTGGGAAATAGCATCATGCAGTCTCCAAAATAAGAAAGATCATGTCACAGATCATGCCAATTATTGCCATTTGCATGTACAGGTCCTTCTCAAAATATTAGCATATTGTGATAAAGTTCATTATTTTCCATAATGTCATGATGAAAATTTAACATTCATATATTTTAGATTCATTGCACACTAACTGAAATGTTTCAGGTCTTTTATTGTCTTAATACGAATGATTTTGGCATACAGCTCATGAAAACCCAAAATTCCTATCTCACAAAATTAGCATATTTCATCCGACCAATAAAAGAAAAGTGTTTTTAATACAAAAAACTTCAACCTTCAAATAATCATGTACAGTTATGCACTCAATACTTGGTCGGGAATCCTTTGGCAGAAATGACTGCTTCAATGCGGCGTGGCATGGAGGCAATCATCCTGTGGCACTGCTGAGGTCTTATGGAGGCCCAGGATGCTTCGATAGCGACCTTTAGCTCATCCAGAGTGTTGGGTCTTGAGTCTCTCAACGTTCTCTTCACAATATCCCACAGATTCTCTATGGGGTTCAGGTCAGAAGAGTTGGCAGGCCAATTGAGCACATTGATACCATGGTCAGTAAACCATTTACCAGTGGTTTTGGCACTGTGAGCAGGTGCCAGGTCGTGCTGAAAAATGAAATCTTCATCTCCATAAAGCTTTTCAGCAGATGGAAGCATGAAGTGCTCCAAAATCTCCTGATAGCTAGCTGCATTGACCCTGCCCTTGATAAAACACAGTGGACCAACACCAGCACCTGACATAGCACCCCAGACCATCACTGACTGTGGGTACTTGACACTGGACTTCTGGCATTTTGGCATTTCCTTCTCCCCAGTCTTCCTCCAGACTCTGGCACCTTGATTTCCGAATGACATGCAGAATTTGCTTTTATCCGAAAAAAGTACTTTGGCCCACTGAGCAACAGTCCAGTGCTGCTTCTCTGTAGCCCAGGTCAGGCGCTTCTGCCGCTGTTTCTGGTCCAAAAGTGGCTTGACCCGGGGAATGCGGCACCTGTAGCCCATTTCCTGCACACGCCTGTGCACGGTGGCTCTGGATGTTTCTACTCCAGACTCAGTCCACTGCTTCCGCAGGTCCCCCAAGGTCTGGAATCGGCCCTTCTCCACAATCTTCCTCAGGGTCCGGTCATCTCTTCTCGTTGTGCAGCGTTTTCTGACACACTTTTTCCTTCCCACAGACTTCCCACTGAGGTGCCTTGATACAGCACTCTGGGAACAGCCTATTCGTTCAGAAATTTATTTCTGTGTCTTACCCTCTTGCTTGAGGGTGTCAATAGTGGCCTTCTGGACAGCAGTCAGGTCGGCAGTCTTACCCATGATTGGGGTTTTGAGTGATGAACCAGGCTGGGAGTTTTAAAGGCCTCAGGAATCTTTTGCAGGTGTTTAGAGTTAACTCGTTGATTCAGATGATTAGGTTCATAGCTTGTTTAGAGACCCTTTTAATGATATGCTAATTTTGTGAGATAGGAATTTTGGGTTTTCATGAGCTGTATGCCAAAATCATCTGTATTAAGACAATAAAATACCTGAAATATTTAAGTTAGTGTGCAATGAATCTAAAATATATGAATGTTACATTTGTATCATGACATTATGGAAAATAATGAACTTTATCACAATATGCTAATATTTTGAGAAGGACCTGTATGTGTATGTTTGGGTTCCTATCGTTGACTTCAGTAGGGCAATAGATTCGATTTGCTCATGCAGGTCAAAACCTGTCTAGAAAAATAATAAAATTTGAATAAACATCATCCAGTGCATAGATCGCAGCTGAGTGTGAAGCGGCCAGGATGAAGATTAGCTCCTCCAAGTCTGAGGCCATGGTGGCTTGTCCTCTTCAGGTTGGAGGGGAGTTCCTGCCTCAAGTGGAGGAGTTCAAGTATCTTGGGGTCTTGTTCACGAGTGAGGGGAGAATGGAGCGGGAGGTTGACAGACGGATCAACACAGCTCCCCCAGTAATGGGGACGCTATGCTACCCGGGCACTCCCTTAGAGATAGGGTGAGGAGCTCGGATATCCGGGAGGAGCTCGGAGTAGAGCCGCTGCTCCTCCACATTGAGAGGAGCCAGTTGGGGTGGCTCGGGCATCTATACCGGATGTCTCCTGGATGCCTCCCTCAGGAGGTGCTCCAGGCACGTCCCACCGGAAGGAGGCCCAGGGGACGGCCCAGGACACACTGGCCTGGGAACGCCTTGGGCTTCCCCACGGAGGAGCTGGAGGGGGTGTCTGGGGAGAGGGAAGTCTGGGTGTCTCTACCGAGTCTGCTACACCCGTGAACCAGTCCTGGATGAAGCAGAAGAGGACAAGTACGAGTACGAGTAAACATCATCCACTGCAATTGAACCTCCTATGTCCATCAAAACATCACACACATTATTATTATTTCATAAAGTTTGTAGTCATTTGATGCTGTGAGTAGCTCTCCATTTCAAAATAGGTAGATGACCTTTGCTCTAAATGCCTCTAATAAAGACATACAAACATTGATTGTATATTACTAATTTCACTTCACTGGTATTTAGGTCCATCCACTTGTGGTATTTGATAACAGTAGATTAGTCAGTCAGTCAGACAGTCATTTTCTATTCCGCTTCTTCCATAGAGGGTCGTGGGGAAGCTGGTGCTTATCTCCAGCAGTGTATTAGAAAGAGGCGGGGTACACCCTGGACAGGTCAGTGGATTAGTCCGTTAGCTTTTTTTTAGGTTTTTCACGGGCATCTATCCAAGCAGTCAAGGAGTCCAGGTAGCCACAACACCGTGTTATACAATATACAAAACCATTCACTTTTTTCGCTTTGTGAGGAAATCTTAGAAAAAAAATCTATGCATTTACAAAGCAAATGTTCAGTCACCACAAAGAAAGACCTTCACGATTGTGATTCAAACAGAAGACCTTTTCAGTACAGGATAAAAGTCCTGACTGCCACGCCAGGGTGCCAATGTACTCACTTTTTTCAAGGCTTGATTACTCAACCTTTCTACTTTCCATATGAAAACCTTACAAGACATAACCTTTTTGACGTCTTCCCAGTCTAGTGGTAGTGAGAAAAGTTGAATAAAAAAAAAATCAGCGATAAGCCAAATATTCAATTGCTTTGAAATGCCACCAAAGGAGAGCGAGAAAACAAATCCTGCCGGATCTTCCAAGAGGGTTGGCAAATACAAAAGGTTGATTGATAAGGTCAGAATTGTGTAAAATACAATTTTAAGCTGAATTTAATTAAATCTGAGGAACATGCAATTATATCTGTTATGTTAAATAGGATTTTATATCCCCATTGCTGTGACAAAAAGCTGGGTGGCCATGTGATTAGCAAGATATTCTGTTAAAAGCATATGTTCAGGGTCTTGCTGTAATGTGCAACATTTGCAAATTAGGGATGTGCCAAGTAAGAATCATTGGTCCCAATATCATTTCAAGGGGATATATCATAGTTTTAAATACTTCCTTTACACACTTAAATCATGCAGTTGTGGTCTATATAAATTGGAACTGCAATGCTATTGTAGCTCCACAGACCCCTCTTTTACCCCTGTTCTAAGGTGCGTCTGAGGGCAAGTCATTTTGGTGCAGTCTCTTTATATGCTATTGAGGCTCTTTACAGCCCCATCCCCCCAGGTTAAAGAGTGTCCTGCTCCACCCCGTGAATAAAACAACACAATCAGTTTTACATGGACACAATCTCTAGTCTTTTTCATTCTTAACAGTAAGAAAACAAATATCTTGGTTTTAATGCCACAAATTTTAATACAGATTTTCAACTTAGCTGTTAATGTAATCTAATAAATGATGAAAGGATAGTTTAGCACAGAATACAAGAAGCTGTAACAGAAGTATTTAAAAACAATAAAGTGGCAAATAACCTTAATGAATAGTTTCGATGAGAAAAGGGCCAATGAAATGGGGGGCCAACTTTCTAGAAGTATCTTTTAATTTAATATTCCTGGTGGAAAGCCAGACTCTCTGATTGATGCGGTAGACAGGTGCAGCAGAACGGTGACGGTTAGCGAACCTCTTATTTTGTTCCAGGGTGCGTAGGAGAGTCCTCCTGGTCTGTTGCCAGATCCTACAACACCTGGAAACATAATGCTGAACAGAGGGGACCAGGATGTCAGATTCAACACTGGGAAACAGCGGGGGTAGATAGCCCAGTGAAGCCTCAAAGGGGGACAAACCAGTAGCAGAGGAAGTATGTGTGTTGTGAGCATATTCGATCCATGTGAGATGTTTGCACCAAGAAGAGGGGTTGTCATTTATTACGCACCTCAAGGCGACTTCAAGTTCCTGGTTGCATCTTTCTGTCTGTCCATTAGATTGGGGGTGGTATCCAGACAAAAGACTTACAGAGGCACCAAGAGCTTTGCAAAACTCCTTCCAAACTTGAAAGATGAATTGCGGGCCTCGGTCAGAAACAATGTCCAAAGGTATGCCATGGATGCGGAAAACGTGGAGAACCAGGAGTTGGGCAGTCTCCAATGCAGACGGAAGCTTGGGTAAAGGAACAAAATGGGCTGTTTTAGAGAATCTGTCAACAACAGTAAGGATGACTGTGTTACCGTCAGATGGCGGGAGACCAGTGATGAAATCAACGGAAATGTGGGACCAGGGGCGGCTAGGGGTGGGCAGAGGTTGAAGACCAGCAGGGGGTTGATTAGTGTTCTTGTTTCGAGCACATGTGGGACAAGCTGCAACAAAATCTTTAATGTTGAGGTTCATAGTCAGCCACCAGAAATACCTTTTGGTAAATGTGATCATACGAGTCACCCCAGGATGACAAGTCAATTTATTGTTGTGCACCCAATCCAGAACTTTATTGACGTTGGGAACGAACAGCTTGCGCACTGGGCCAGTACCTGGGTCAGGTACGGACCTCTGTGCCTCCCTGATGTCCTTTTCAAGGTGAGGGCGCCCACAATACAAGAATCCGGTAGGATGGAAGCTTCAGTCTTGAGTGTGTCAGAATGAGAGAACTGGCGAGAGAGAGCGTCAGGCTTAATGTTCTTGGAACCAGGTCTGTAGGAGATAGAAAAATGAAAACGAGCAAAAAACAGAGACCAACAGGCTTGTCTGGGGTTAAGTCTCTTGGCATTTTGAATGTAGGAGAGGTTCTTATGATCAGTCCAAATGAGAAAAGGGACTTCAGTACCCTCTAACAAATGCCGCCATTCCTCAAGCGCCAACTTGATGGCTAAAAGTTCACGGTTGCCCACATCATAATTTTGCTCTGCTGGAGACAAGTGACGAGAAAAATAGGCACATGGATGTACCTTATCATCCAGAGGAGACCGTTGAGAAAGAATAGCCCCTACTCCAATGTCAGAAGCATCAACCTCTACAATAAATTGTGCACATGGATCAGGATGGGTCAATATGGGTGCTGAAGAAAATAGAGTCTTTAATTCCCCAAAAGCCCTTTCTGCCTCAGGAGTCCAATGGAACGTTTTCAGAGAGGAGGTGAGTTGAGTGACAGGTGCAGTGACCTGACTGTAGTTCCTTATAAACCTCCTATAAACATTTGCAAATCCCAAGAACCTTTGAAGTTGCCTGCGATCAGTTGGAGTAGGCCACTCTGCCACTGCCTTGGTTTTCTCGGGATCAGTTCTGTACCTGCCTATCTCAAAAATAAAACCCAAAAAAGACACAGATGTGACACTGAATTCGCACTTTTCGGCTTTAACAAAGAGTTGATTCTCAAAAAGCCTCTGGAGAACTGTTCTGACATGCTGGCGATGTTGTTCTATGTCCTGGGAAAAAATCAAAATGTCATCCAGATAAACGAAAACAAAGAGGTTGAGAAAGTCATGAAGAACATCATTAATAAAAGCCTGGAAAACAGCGGGTGCATTAGTCAACCCGAAAGGCATAACCAAATACTCAAAATGTCCTAGGGGGGTTTTGAAAGCTGTTTTCCACTCATCACCCTCTCGGATCCGGACCAAATGGTAAGCATTGCGCAGGTCGAGTTTAGTGAAGATCTTGGCAGAATGTAATTGTTCATGTATGGAATCAATAAGTGGTAGTGGGTATTTATTTTTAATAGTGATTTGATTCAATCCTCTATAATCAATACAGGGTCTTAATGTGCCGTCCTTCTTACCCACGAAGAACAATCCGGCGCCAACAGGGGAGGTAGACGGACGAATGATCCCAGATGCTAAAGAATCCTCAATGTACTCTTTCATGACCTTTCTATCGGGTCCGGAGAGATTAAAGAGTCTGCTGGATGGTAGCGGAGCGCCTGGGAGGAGATCAATAGAGCAGTCATAGGGGCGATGCAGAGGTAAAGAAAGAGCCCCTTGTCTGCTAAACACAGGTGTGAGATTGTGGTATTCAGGTGGAACTTTGGACAGATCAACAGGCTCAGAAGGTTTGAGTTGTTTGATAGAGTGAGAGACAGCAGTTCTTAAGCAGTTCTGGACACAGAGATTACTCCATCTCTCTACTCTGCCCTCCACCCAATTAATAGCAGGATTATATTTCTGCAACCAGGGAAAGCCCAAAACTAATTGTGGAGAGATGGAAGAGACAACAAAGAACTCACCCCAGTTACCAGAGGTGATGATGTGAAGCTGAGGCACTTTAAATCTCTGTGAGATGAGAATCCGTAGTCCTTTGTTGTTGCAGTAGCCGTTGAAGCATGGTTTCAGTAGATTGTAGGCGTTCCTTTAAGGAAGTCTGTTCATCATCTGAATTGTTCTTCGACATGTTAGATGGCTGGAACATACTATCATGAATTGCTTAGATAGTCGAAGTAGAACAAAACCAGAGGATGAAACAGACTCAGCACACAGGATAAGACGGTAAATGAGGTTTATTTCTACTGTAGACTTTGTTTAAGGAATCTTGAGCTGGAGTTGTCCAGAAGCCAGAGGAGGAGGAGGTAAACCAAGGAATCCAAGGAGAGAGAGAGTACTGGTGATGAGAATATTTACAGTGCAGTCCTTAGGAGGGAGTATTACCAGATGTTGGCAGGCAGGTAGGCAGATAGGCAGGTCGACAGGCAGACAGGCAAGCAGACGGATAGGCAGACAGACAGGAGTCCACATAACTGAGGTTATGTTCCAGCAAAGGTCTGTATCAGCAGCTACCTTAAGAAGCCCATGAGCTCATTAGGAGAATGCGTTGCAGCTGCAGACAATGAGCTGCCAGAACCAACCAGAAGGGGAGGAGCAGAGATCCTACAATAGGAACACTAGGTTAAATAGGATTTAAGAGAACACGAGCTGAAATAAGCAGGAAATAAATACAGTACAATTAATAAAAAGTAGATCTACCAATACCATAAACAAACAAGGAACATGTTAGGTCCCATGATGTTGACTGGATTGACAACTGTAATCCTACATCCAGCCAAGCTGGTTGTAGGAAATACATCTGATCCAAGGGGTCCAGACTCTTTAAAATAAATAAAAAAGCGCTTTACATGATTTCAAATCAGCAGCCAAAGATCAAATACAAATGTTTTGTTAGCATTTGAACATGGATGGAAACATACATCATGTGATGTCTGTGAGTTAGTTAAGGCAGTCACTTCAAGCTGTGCTTTGCACACGATCTTTCTTACTCTCTGGATAATATATCAACCATATCCTAATGATTTGGATGGTCTTTTTCAGCTGTAAAACCTACATCTGCACTCTCTACATCATGCACTGCTCTTGCCTGCTGGCCTACAACTTCTGCTGCCTTCAGCATGGTTCTCTTCAGACCCTCAATCATGAAGATGTATTTAAAGATTTACATGTGAGATGTCTGATTGAAATACTGTAGATATACTTATCACTACTCTGATTATTTGACTTGCACCCTCTATGATGTCACCAGGTGACTTATGCATGTGGAATAATGATTTACGATAGATTAGCAAAAAAATATTAATAATGACAATTATAAAAGCTGACAATCACATGTAGGTGACAATCTATAGCTGTGTCAGTTTATTTGAATTTACAGGAACATCAGTTTTATATTTATCTCAATATGATAAATATGATTAGTAGGGCATACAATGTGTGAAACTTCTGTAAAAATACTGTAAGAGTAACAAGAAAGTATACATGTATTTTAATGGTTGGATGGTTTTATTAGGTACGACGTAACCAACAGCTGCAACATACAAGTTTTGGATAATAAGACACCAATTTTCTTTGCTGCAGTAGAAGTACAAAAAACTGATCTAAATTTGCAGATCATTGTCAGCAAAGCTTTGATCATAGGGCAGATGTGGAGTAACAAACCCAAGTGGTGTACTTCCACTCCCAACAGTGTTTGTTGATTCCACTGTGTTCAAGCATAAGCTAGGAAAGCAAATAATGATAGAAATGGACAAATCACAGAAGGAGTGATAAAGAAAGTTTAGAGAAAGAGAGAAAGACAAATTAAAATAGATACTTTGGGAAAAAAGGTTTTTATTCAGGTCAACACCATTACATGATCAACAGACCATGATCTAGCATTGCCTTACACATAGGGGCAGTTTTTATAAACATCTACACTATGTTGTGCCTCTGTGAGGACAAGGTGCTACAGATTGGATAGGGATACAGATAACAACAGTTAGATGGGATTGTAAGTCACACTTGCACAAACAGGCACCTTGCAATTCGACCTTGACTTCTGAAACTACCCTCTACATCTCATGAACAAGCTGGGTATTACTCTCCTTCTCCTCCCACTGGTGAAACCTGATGCTTATCTACTTTACAGCAGATAACTTAGAGCAAACAAGACTGTTAAAGAGAGACACTGTATGCAGTACAACAGACAGAACTGAAACAAAGTAAATAATAGGTGTTTCTAAAAAGAAGGGGTCAGATTTATATGTAATATATTTAACCAGCATAGGAAAGATGAAAATTATGCTATAGATGTTTATTAAAAAGAAAAGGTACTGACGTAAACCTAATCTATGCACACTAGGCAGGCTACGACGTATTAATGTGAATTATAACGCACCTTTGTATATATGTATATTTAATGACATAAAGATATAAGCATAAATATATCTTATAACACATAAAAAAAAAAAAAAAAAATGTAGAGAGCAAAGTGTACCGGAGTCAAATTCCTTGTTTGTATGTACGAACTCGGCAATAAAGCTGATTCTGATTTTGATTAATGAGACTATGTTGTCAGTCATTTTCTACCACTTATTCCATAGTGGGTCACAGGGGAGCTGGTGCCTATCTCCAGCAGTCTATGGGTGAGAGGCAGGGTACATCCTGGACAGGTTGCCAGTCCATCACAGGGCAACACACAAACAACCATGCACACACTCATTCACCTAAGGGCAATATAGAGTGACCAATTAACCTAACAGGCATGTCTTTGGACTGTGGGAGGAAGCCAGAGAACCCAGTGAGAACATGCAAACTCCATGCAGAAAGACCCCCAGCCAGGGATTGAACCCGGGACCTTCTTGCTGCAAGGCAACAGCACTAACAACTGTGCCACCATGCAGCCCAAAGACATGCCAGTTAGGTTAATTGGTCACTCTAAATTGCCCTTAGGTGTATGAATGAGTGTGTGTATGGTTGTATGTGTGTTGCCCTGCGATGGACTGGCGACCTGTCCAGGGTGTACTCTGCCTCTTGCCCATAGACTGCTGGAGATAGGCACCAGCTCCCCTGCGACCCACTATGGAATAAGCGGTAGAAAATGACTGACTGACTGACTATGTTGTTTGAAAACAGTTCAGTCTGACATGGCTTCCTGGAACATGCTTTTTCACACTCCCACTATTTGGGGACAGATGCAGAAATATATGCAAGCCTATGTGTAAGATGCTCTTGCTTGCTGCTCTTGGCTGTGTTCGTACTGTTTTTGCTTGTTCAGTTTGGCTCAAGAACAAAAGGACAACTATCTGATTTAATATGGATTTAAGCTATTTGTTTTAAAATAACTTGGACTGTCTAGTGCCATTCTTGTTTTTTTGCCTGCATGTGGTACAAGTGAACGGGAAAAATTTAATGTGACTAGTCTAGCCTCCCTGGCTAGAATAGTCACTAAAAAACGTATTTGGAGTCAAAGTCTGAATGTTTTCATTCCAGTATAATAGTAGACATTGATTTTTAAGTATACAAACTCAGAAATAGCTTTCCAAAAATAATTCTGACTAATTACAATAAATAAATAAAGTATATTTTTAACTTACTAAGATGAGGGTCAGTAAATTTGGCAATTGGTAATTTAGCATTTATAATATCAAATACCAGCTTTCTGTAAAGTGCCGATATAGAGAGTTTTTTGGCCAACTTGCGATCTCCTTTTTGTACTGTTATAAGTGGCAATTTATTTATATAAGGAAGAGAGACAACTTCACAACAAATGTGTGAGAGAGTAGTTGCTATAAAACAGAATTTCACCAATGTTTTTAAACAGAGGTAATGGTTGTTTTTAGTTTAAAATAATAGCAAATGACTGTAGAATTTATATTTTAGTCTTTAGCATCATATATTGGTGACTAACATTGTTATTATTACTAATAGTAAACATCAGCCTCACTAGACATTACTGAGATAACTTTCCAAAATGTAGCCAAAATTTTCAAATCCAACATGTTATATGACAGACAGGTGATGAAAGATGAAAACAACAACAACATAGCAACAGTTCCTTACTCTGTTCAGCCATACGGTTATCTGCTAAAGATCATATTCTTTCACTCAGCATAAATACCTCAATAAAATCAATTTCCTTCGAAGTACTTTCTTAAGTCATTGTGCTTTCTCTGAATAAATTTTGAAATACCCTCAATTAAATAAAAACTGCAGTGCTGACACACAGTCAAAAGTTAATTTTACTGAAACTAAACACTGTAAATTTTGGAAGACCCAACACTATGGGATAATGGAAGCTGAACTTCCTGTTTATGGTATCAATCTTTTGTACTTTCTCAACTGGTAATCAATTAGCTTCTGCTTAGACATTCCTCCAAGTACACATTAACGTCTATACACCAAACTGAGTCACTATTGTATTGTGGCCTAAAACCTTATCTAGTCGATGATCAGTTAAGACGAAAAATGGTTCTATACTTTTCATAACTAATTTTGATTTTCTAAATGTGTCTTCGGTGTGTTTATACATTTTGTATTTGTAGCTTAGAGCTGACATCTTCCTTTTTAACAAAAAGTTAATGGTAAATGTAGTCTTTCTGCTTTTTACATGTCAAACCTTGTCAAAACCATTTAAAAACAATACTGCATATGTTACACTCGAGCCACGTGTTCTTCATGATGTGGTAATGCAAAGACAGAAGACATCCCAGAGTGTAATTAGTTCCTAAGCATAACAGAGAGGTTAAACATATTTTTGCATGAAATGTGTACTTTCTGCAGGATGTGTACTTTTTTCTTTTTTTTTAGATTTATGAAGAGGACAAAATGTTTTATTTCAGAGTGTATTATTAGTGTCCTGCCCATGTTGTCTCAAGGCACCATATTCTTCCGCTCTATTAATCATTGCTACAGAGATCCCAGAGCCTTGCTTCTTTCTTACTCAGAACACAGGACACATTTTGAAGTAATGCTTAAAAGTCGGTGAGTTCTTCAGCAAGGCACAGAAACTTTGTGCATTTTATATCCAGTGAGTAGCTTTGGATCTTCTGGACCATTACTTTGTTGAAAATAATTTGCAAACCAATTTTAGGTGTACTCTGCTATCTTAAGCCCACTTTTAAAATAGGTTTCCATAGGCACTCCTATTTTAAATTAGTGTTTGTCTCTGTGCACTCAGTAACACTAATTATGTGAAATTCACTACACTGAACATGATCACATTGACTTGAACTGTGTTTGCACTGCTGTATACTTGTATCATTGCATATGTATGTGACCAACCAACTCCTACACTAGCTCTATTAATAAGAGTATTATCCATTGTGACTCATTCCAACGCCAACTCTGGCATACTGACTCATACAGTTCATAATCTATCTGCAGAAGTTCTTTTACTTTTGAATATGACTTATTTTGACTATGTGCAATACCTTTTAGACTAAATGCACCCTTTTTCTCAGGAAGAATTAATATAAGTTATGACAAAGAATATTTTGTTAAAAAAAGACCTTTGTTATTTTCTAATGGGTTTAGCAATCACATGGTCGAATCAGTCTTGGATCCCTTCCCAAGGTGAACCTGTGCAACTCATTAGACTTCAAAAGGTTCTTGGATACCTTTCTTACAATAAGGTGGAACTGATTTGTTAGTGCTTGGTGAGGTCCCTTTAGGCCACAAATGTACTTATCATTCTTGACCTAAATTGTTTAAGTCATTATGATTAAAAAGCCATTGAGCTATGGCATTTAGTCTTTTCCTGAATGAAGCAACACTTTAACTAGGTTTTGTGATTAAAAAACTAAACAGACATTTTTTAAAACACCATTTGAGATTTATTTAAAATATTTATTCTCTTTGTGAATACAATTTTGTTGTAATTTTGGCATATAGGACATATGAGATTGAGACAAGCACTTTACAGGGCTTATACTCATGCCACCTTGGATGGACAGCTGCCTTCTGTAGTTTTAGAAATGTTTTCATCACTTTGAGGGTGAGAAAGAAATGTTGTTAGGGAAAGTAGATAGTTAATGTATTTCTGACTGTTATTTTCTATTTGTGTCTGACTCCTCTCCTTAAAATGTTGGTGGTTTTGTATAAAATATATATTATGATATTGTTGACCTGCCCCTAAACGGCTGCTTGTCATGAAAAGAAGTTATCATATAATAGACTGCAGTTACCGGTTGTACATTTGTTGTATGCATTTTTTATTTGCCCTGTCTCAATAGTTAAGTAAAGGCTCCAAAAACCACAGCTAACAAATCAACAGCTGGTGTTATACTATCTATGTCTGTTTTTACAAAGTTAACACTTATGCCACCAAGGTGGAATCTTTACCCTGTGTGCATTTTCAGTTTCCTCTACTTGTCTTAAATTAAACCTGACTTGTAGTTTATAACCATAAACAGTATTAACTCAGCATCTGTTGGCAGCTCTTTGAGTGCTAATTAATGCTAGTTAAACAAATTACTGCAAGAGTGCCGAATAAAACAACCACCAAAGCATGCTACCCAGCCCTGAGTGCAATGAGCCCATTTTAAAAAACACTTTCAATCTGTGATCTACATGATTTTTCTTTCCTCCTGATCAGCTGGTTAGCTTTATCGAATTGGTGGTCGAGTTGACCCACGTCTGTTAAACCTCTCTGTCGATAGTCAAATAATTTAAATGCTCTTGAGATGTAAAGGTAAGATGGAACAAGTGTAATGTAGTCAAGTATGATGCAGTTACATGTTTCAAAGCAAAAACAGCAGCAGCACATTTTGCAGTGCAAGGAGAGCAGCACATTATGAGCCTCTGGATCGAAGAACTTTGTTAATCCATAGAACCTGATGCAGATAGCATCTGGATGATGGTTCACAACAACTTTGCTTGTATTTGAAGCACAGAAACACTTTGCAAGCATCATGATCACGACATAGAATTAACGATATACCAACAGATATGGGGAGCACCTCGGGACACACCTTCAATCTATATGTTTTCAGTGCAACTAAATTGTAAGAAAACCATTCCATCGACTAAATTAGCCAAAGAGATATTATAAGAAAACTGCATTTTTAAGGACAATGCAATTGAAACTTTTAACCAAGTTTACTCCTATACTTCTTTAAATGAACTAGTAGGTAACTTCCATTCTAAAATTTCAGACATCATTGACTCCATTGCTCCCATTAGGGTGAAAGTTGTCTCTGGTAATAAGAAATGCCCATGGTGAGAAGTGAGAAAAGGGGGGTGCTGAAAAGCCGAAGCAATGTGGTGAAAGACTGGACTCCAGGTTCACTATGATCTATAAAGGGAGACTTCACAAATATATCTTACAACTGAAAAATGCAAGCTAATTTTTTTTATCTCTGAAATCATCAACAAAAACAACAAAAACATAAACAATGCCCATGCCTTGTTTGCTGAACTTCATTCTATCAGGGCCTGCAATGACTTTGCTAGTTTGTTAACTGATAGCGTTTTTCCATCGAAAGAACCTTCGTTCTTGAACTGGTTCGTGGGCATTACACAGCACAGGGGGGAAGCTTGGTAGCGACACAGCAGAACTTGCTGAGCTGCATGTTAGAACAGTTAGAAATGTCTTCTTAACAATGATCAACGACTTTAACATCTTGCAGTCAAGTTTCCATTCTCACCACAGTAGCGAGACTGCCCTTGTCAAGGTGATCAACAACAGCCACATATATGCAGACTGTGAAAGAACCACAGTAGTGCTATTATTGGACCTTAGCACAGCATTTGACACTGTTGATCATGGTATATTACTGGAGCAACTGGAGCAATGGGTCAGTTGTTCTTTTACAATACTCGACTGGTTTGATTCTTTCTCGAAGGACAGGGACCTTTTTGTGTCACGAGGTAACTTTACATCATAGTTGACAATAATCACTTGGGCCCCCTCCCATTTAATTTCTACATACCCCCCCAAGCTCAGATTAAAAAATAAATAAATAAATAAATACACAGATGACACACAGCTCTACATTACTGTGTCACCTGTTGACTGAACCCATTCAAGTATTGGGTAGATGCAGAGAAAAAAAATCAATGCTTGGATGTGCCTTACTTTTCTTCAGTTCAATTAAAACAAAACTATTGTAAATGTTTTTGGACCAAAGGAGGAGCGATCGAGAGTCAGAACACAGCTTCAGTTACTAGAGCTAGAAACCATAGATCAGGTCCGAAAGCCCCACTAAAACTAATAAAGGAGAGCCCAGTTCTAAAGTCCACACAGGTTCCCTGTATCTCAGAGAATGGACTTTAAAATACTTCTGTTAGTCTATGAATAACTATGTGGCTTAGCACTAAATTACATCAAAGCTTTTTGTGGTATCGAGCTTCTAGACCACTCGGGTCTTCTGGTTTGTCTACTCTGCATCCCCAGAATCAGAACCAAATATGGAGAAGCAGCATTAATTTCTTATGCTCACCTAATCTGGAACAAACTTCTAGGAAACTCCAAGTTCTGAAACTCTGAGTTATTTTAAATCAAGGTAAAAATCCCATTTGATTAGCGTTGTCTTTGACTATTCTATTTAAACTATTAACTAAAACATCATTAATTTCAGTCTGTAGTCCAGCTTTTCTTTGCTTTTCTTTATTATGCACTACAATGTACTTTTTTATGTTCTCTTATGTTGTCATCATGTGAAGTATTTTGAATTGTTCTGTTGCTGGAATGTGCTATACTTTTCAGGAAATAAACTACAAATAAACCTGCCTTGCCTTGCTTTTTGTGACTGTTTGCACATGTGGCCCAGGGGCTAATAGTTTTATGGCTATAGATAAATGTATCAGACCCAAATGTCCATTAGCGTCAATGAAAAATCAATAGTTTTCATATGATGGACCTAAATGTAGGCTCTAAAAGCATTAAAATGTTCTTTCCTCTCATTGCTGAGGTTCTTTTGCCTCTCTAACCTTCAGCTGCCCTCTACTTTTATATCCCACTCTACTTCTTTTCTCTCTGTCCAGCTACATGTCATTTGTTTGTCCCACTTACTTTAATGCAAACTGTTAAGATGTCTTTTTGCAATTCTTGTCATTTGTTAACAGATTTCTTTATAATCCTAATTAAATGGTCTTGCTCTCCTTAGGCCGTCCTTCCTCCATCATCAAAGTGTTTATTTCTGTTCACTGCTGAGTTTCCACCAGCTAAACTTTATCAATAGAGCTTTAAAATATATGGAAGGGCCAAAAGCATCAATGGCAGCTAAATTGCCTCATTTTGCAAACTCACTCCCTTACTCACACGCGCACACACACACACACACACACACACACACACACACACACACACACACACACACACACACACACACACACACACACACACACAGAGAGAAATGCACAAAACAATTACCCCTGAAGTTAGAGGTGGTGATGGCCTAATACTTGACACTTGCAGCTAAGTGTTGACCTATTGCCCCTGAGCCTATAGCTGCTTCTTAATGACTTTACATTCCTTCAGTTTCTATCCTTCCCCTCGTGTTCTCCCGATCCATCACTTTTCACTCTCTCATCAGCTGTCTACTCACATAACTTCCCGCTCTCATCTTTTTTCTCTCAGTCTTTGTTCCATCCACACAGCAGTTTCTAGCAGTATCAGTTTCTTCCTATACCAATATAGAACAATAGCAATAATGAAATACCTCAGAATTTTCTTCTGAAAATGTGCTCTGCATCCATACAGTCTGGATTTGAGGCATATTTTGTATACAGCCACAATGTATTTTAGGGATTTTATGTGTTAACTTATAATTGTCAAGTAGAAGGTAAACTATAGATGGTTTTTCCAAGCAGAAATCTAAAAAGTGTGGTATTTTCACTAATGCAGGTCTTACAGAGCAAGTATCCACCACTTTGCACATCTAGCGACTTTCTAGAAGTTATGCAAAATAGCTAAAGATGAGTCAGATAGGATGGACAGCTTATATGAACACCAATTTTTATGTTTTGGCAGATATTCTCAATTGAATTCAGATTTGAACTATAACACTACCCTTTAAACACATATATATGCTTTGATCCAAACCATTCTGTTGCGGCTCTGGCGACATGTTTGGGGTTGTTGTCCTGCTGAAAGGTGAACCTCCCCCCATGTTTTTTGCAGCCTACGGTGGGTTTTTCTGCCTGGATTGCCCTGTATTTAGCTCCATCCATCTCCTCATCAACTCCTATATGCTTTCCTGTCCCTGTTGTACAAAACAATCCACAATGAATGATGCTTTCACCATTGTATTTCCCATTGAGATGGTACTCAGGCAGCAGAGCTAATTTTCTGCCATCCCTAATGTTTTAAATGTAGACCAAAACCTTAAAATTTGAATGTATTTGACAAGAACAGCCTTTTACCCATGTTTGTTGTATCACCTATAGGGCTTTTGTGAAACTTTTATTGAGGTCATTTATAGCTCTCTTTCAGCAACAGCTTCCTTGCTACCAAGCATCAACCATTGTCAGATTTATAGAGTGTATATAATATAGTTGCCGAGTTATCAGATTCTCCCACCTGAGGAGTGAAATTCAGCAGCTCCTCCAAAAGCACCATTAGCTTGTTTTCTGTTTCTGTGATTGCTACTCTGACACTGACAGCCCCTAAAGAGAAATGGAGCAGCTTTTTGTAGACTGGTGAAAGCACAATTATTTATTTTGGGGTCTCAAGCCCACAGACAGTTTGCCAGACAGTTTAGCATTATTATTATTTTTATTATTTCTTCAGAGGGATTGCCTTCATATTTCACTAGAAACTTTCACTGGAATAGAATGTGTAGTGTTCTCACTGCATATTCATGTATTAAAATCAAAGCTATTTCAACATACTTACTATTTTAAACTTATTGCTTTTATTTTGAAAACAACCATATTTATAAAAGATACAGCATTTATCTCAGGTAAAGCCAATCATTTAGAAAATAAAGCCAGATTATTTATTCACATTTAATTTTCATTGATTATTATCTTAGCAAAAGTAACCTTCTTTATGATTTGCAATTTGTTTCAGGTTGTTTCATTTGATCACTCACACCTATTTTCCTACTACTTTTTGTATTATTTTTTACCAACATAGAGTATGAAAGTAAAATCAGGAATCTTCTGTGGCCTTTTATTCGCTCTGTTTGATGCTTCACCACAAAATTATGCAATAGGCCATAGGGCCACCATAACTTTGAGATTTACATATGGGCATTGTGAGGTCAGAGCACAATAGATTGAAATAAATTTATGAATATCTTCTATATAAACAATCCTGACTTAACAAATAATAATGGTTTTAAGGAAATGATTTCTATTTCTGTGTGCTTGGCATTTATTTTTTTCAGTTCAGACTCAACTGTTAACCTGTGTTCCTTTTTTGCAACTCTACTTCTGTCCTTCTATTTTCCTACCTGACCAGTTTGTTTCTATTCCCCTTTCCAGACCTATTAATAAAAATATGTAGAAAGGCTTTAATCCTTTGCATAATGTGAAGGTTGCTCTGATATTATTTACAGGGGTTGGACAATGAAACTGAAACACCTGTCATTTTAGTGTGGGAGGTTTCATGGCTAAATTGGACCAGCCTGGTAGCCAGTCGTCATTGATTGCACATTGCACCAGTAAGAGCAGAGTGTGAAGGTTCAATTAGCAGGGTAAGAGCACAGTTTTGCTCAAAATATTGAAATGCACACAACATTATGGGTGAAAGATTGGTTTGATGAACATGAAAGTGAGGTTGAACATCTCCCATGGCCTGCACAGTCACCAGATCTAAATATTATTGAACCACTTTGGGGTGTTTTGGAGGAGCGAGTCAGGAAACGTTTTCCTCCACCAGTATCACGTAGTGACCTGGCCACTATCCTGCAAGAAGAATGGCTTAAAATCCCTCTGACCACTGTGCAGGACTTGTATATGTCATTCCCAAGACAAATTGACGCTGTATTGGCCGCAAAAGGAGGCCCTACACCATATTAATAAATTATTGTGGTCTAAAACCAGATGTTTCAGTTTCATTCTCTAACCCCTGTATGTGTCGATTATTATTGAAACTTATTATTGTTCTTAATAACCACTACACTTATCAGAAGCTAACATAAAAAAAACCAAATTTTGAGATTAAATCTGCCTCTTTGCCTAAAGCAGGTGAAACCCTGCCACTGCTAAATGTATTATAGATTGAGACCGTTATATAGAGAATACCTGATAGGTATCACTACCTACCTTAGAGGCATACTGCAAACATGTATCTGCTCAGTAAATATTAGATTGCTTGGCTAGACACGCATAGGTTGTCATGGTAACTGAATTATATAAGATGTTGAAAAACATTTTTTGATTTATATGAAATTGGCTTGAGGGAACTTCTCTATTTTTCCCTATCTTGTTAGGTAAATATTAAGAAAACAAACATGAGTCAAACTGTTTACCAAAGGGTTAAATCAATTAATTTGGAAATTAGTGCCAAACAATTCCCAGATTTATATTGTTGCAGTCCATTGTCTTACTTGAGGTTTATCTGGATGTGGGCATATTTTTATTTGCAACCTTTCCAGGGAGGCAGAACTACAGTATGTATAAACTGTGCACTGCAAACATGTTTTTTTTCCTGCCTACATACAGTAAAGACAGTGTAGAAACTGGGTCAGGGCTACAGGGCTGAACTGATAGAATTTCAAGGCATTAACTCTGCTTTTCTTCGAGTCACTTCCCTTGATTAGCATGAATGTTAAATGAGCACTAATGGCAAAGCAGGTGAAAACAGTTAAATAGCAAAATAAAACAAAATAACCTATGGGCTTAAGTGTTAAAGCACTGTAACAAGTCAAAGAAAAAAGGTTTTACTTGTATATTGCAATTTCAAAAAGTGGGGTGAGATATACAATGCCCTTTGGGGTATAAAGATTACCAGAGTTATTTAGAAAAGTAATGGGAACAAGGAATGGAAGTATTGTAATGTTTAGAAACCAATTTTTCCCAAACAGCAGTTCTTCTTGAGACCATTCTCCAACGTGGATATCAGTTTGTATTAGTGTATGTCTGTGTGAGTGTTGGCCCGCAATAATTTCCTAATCAGACCAGTTTTCAAGATCCATCTAGAGGAAATAGGGTTGAAATGAATGTCTATTAGGGAAAAAGTGTTTATGGTTTCTGTTAGACAACCTTTTTGTTTCTGTTACCCTTTTCTCGATTGAAAGTTGACCAGATGTCAGCAACAACTCAAGTGATCAAGAAATATATATATAAAAAAAAGTTTAGGTAAAACATTGTAATCAGGCCTGGAATAAGTATTGACAAATAAGGAGAGTAATTTGCTAACAGCATAGAAAGCCAAGAACTCAACTAAAATCTATTAGTATTTATAAAGCATTCGTGCTGCATTTACAAATCATTATCAACTAATTTAATAAACTGATGGCCTATAAAAAGGTTTCTCATCACCAAAGTATTGCACAGAGTAGTATAACTAGTAAAAGCAAAGATGCCTTGGCAAAAAAAGTATTACTGTTGCAAAGGTTACAGCAGCATTTCTAAATGTTGGAATGTTCCAGTGAGTGCCATTAGAGCCATAGCACAGTGGAAAAAAACATAATTTCACCATAAACCAGCAACATACAATTTAATACATTTTCTGTAAAACTTTTAATAACTTAATTTCTGGGTTAACTTGCTTTGATTTCTTTGTATGTGTAAATTACTTGTGTTGTTGCCAACGTCTGGTGTGAACTTTATATCAGTGGCCCCAATATACATTTTTAAACAGAGAAAGCCGTTGAGCTGTTGAGTACTTATTTCAAATGCTTGATATCCCTCTTTCACATGCTAACATTGCAGTCCACCTAGTTCAATTATGGAATCAATGGTGTTGAGAATGTATATGTAAGAGTACAAATTTTAACATCATAGTTACGGTCTTTCTCAAAACACATGAGAAGCGTCATTAACTTAATCAAATGTATTCAATATTAATATTTTTCAGAGTGTGGTGATGAGATAGTGTTTACACAAAATTTTACCATTGCTTTGATGCTGCAGAGTTGAGTTTACTAAATAAATTACCAAAGTTGGCCACATTGAACATACAAAGCATTGAACACACAAAGGCTGTTTATGATCCCTTTTAACTTACTTGAAAATAACACAGAGAAAAGACAGATATAAGGCATCCAAGGGAATCACTTTAAGCGTGGGAGGGGATAAAATGGCTTTAACTGTGTGGGTTTGCAGTTTGGTGCAGCTGTTTGTATGTGTTGAAGAATATGTCTTTGATTATGAATGTGTGGTTGCAGGACTGTAAAATTAAAAAGGGAAGGTATGGCTCTGAAAATCTTGGGGGGATAGGCGATTAATAAGTCGATATTTGCTAACCATGTTTCTGAATTAATTTACAGTGATTTCAATGTTCAAATAGGACCAAACTCTTCTATCGTACTGATGCTGCATTTAAATCTGCAAAAAGACCTTTAAATGCACCTTGTAAGTTTTTAGTGTTCTTTTGGTCTAGATGATCTAGTCGAAAGCTAAAGGCAATGCATATCTTTTTGCAAGTAGGCTCAAAGATGTATTACAAAAGTTGCAGCAGTAACATGTTAATTCAGTTCATTAAAATCAGTTCCAAAGGAGTTATCAGAATTAAATATTCTCAGCAATTATTCCCAAAATATCAAACCTCCTTAAATTCTATTGTAACGACACCTAAAAGACTGAAAAAAGTGCCACAATTCACAAATAAATAAATAAAAGAACACAAACGATTACAACTATTTATCTGACAGAGAGCCTGACTATACAACCCCTTCTGCTCAAACTGCTATTGTTTCTTTCTATTTTACAGGATATTTTGTTGGTGTAAGCTTGCAGCAGTGAGTGTAAAGACAGTTGCCAACATGTCCTCCTGTCTGCAGGTTTGAAGACTAGAAAATATTAAAAGAATATTAAAAGCGAAATAACTAACACCCACACAACACATCAAAGAATTAGAACATACAGCTCCACATAAAATCCAACCATACTGTACATTACAACATGGTAGGCAGGCATGGGAAACATCTTAAATTTAAGAGATGTATTTTTCAATGCCTTTTTTTCTTTGTATGAATCCATAAATTAAGTTTGATATAAATTATCTTTCTATTTACTTTCTATTCACATCTGAAAGCCCCAGGAATCTGTTTTGTTTTATGTGTCAGCTTGTGAAATTAATTTCACAAGTTCAAAGAGTTGATCAATTTAAAAACTAACTCTAAGTGCTAAGGTTACATTTTACCTAAAGCCATCTCAGGACTGGGCATGCTCAGGGCATTGCCTTCACCTGCCACCCAGCTAATCTAGGATTCCACCTTGACATCTTTCCATGCTGATAATGGATCCATATGGGGAAGGTTTCCTGCAACATTTTAGAGCCGAGCCTGGCTGAGCTACAGGGTCCAAGTCACAGCCACCAGGCTCTTGCTGGTTGCACAACCCATACAGGCCTGACTCCTGAAGGGTGCCCCAGTTTCTGTCCTTTGGGCAAGAGGATGGAAGCCATCAAGTTTTGTGAGTCTCACTGTATATATATCTATATTGCTTTAGGGCTTGAACATGCTTTAGGAGCCCCCACGAAACACAGGAGCATATAGCTGGAGAAGGAAGGACTGGGTATGTTTGCTTCATGACCTCTACTGCTCTTTTCAGATAGGCAGATGACAGTTAGTAGATTAAGGGGTGTATGTTATTACCATTACAATAAGCCTTGGACACCACATCAGCTGCATGATGTTTATTTATTTATTTTTTTCTTGAAAACTTTATAATTATAAATTATATATATGCAAACCAGCAGTGGGCATAATATTACATAATACAAAAAATAAAAAAAATAAATAAAAGACAGACAATAATGAAGGGAAATTTTCATATTGAACTACAAAATAATGGCACTTAATTTAAGGAACTCACATTTCAAAATAAAATATTTTCCATATTGTATTCATTATGGGTTCTAAATTTTTATTGACACAATTCTGCCCAAACATTATATTATTGTCTGTTAAGATAGAAAAAACAACATTTCAAATGAAAGCCAGAATTGAGAATCATTACAAAACCGACAAACAACCTCACATGTAATCTCAACCCAGTAAATAATGGTGAACACTTTTAGTGTCTTATTTTAAACAATTTCGAGCAATAAAAAAGTACTGTTATATTTCAGATTGTGTTTGTAATATAGGTGGGTCAAGCAGAGACCTCCCCAACATCTGCACTTCAAATGTGCAGCATCTGCACATTTACCATGATGTGATGTACTTTCTGCTTTAGACGGCTTCCACAGTTTACTCACAGAACATAAAGCAAACATGAAAACATACACACAGGATAGTAAGCAATAATGGTAATGTGTGAGGGTGTGGCGATAGCACAGGGGTAAAATGCGTGACCCATATATGGAGGCTACCATCCTCAATGTCAAATGTTTGAGTTCTGGCCTGTTGACCTTTACTGCATGTCTTCCCCTCTCTCTCTCCACCCATTTTTTTGCTGATCAAATTACAAAATAAAGGCCACTAGTGCCACAAAATAAAAAAAAGTGTTGTACATACATTTATGCACATAACTCAAGTGGAATTAAGAAAGTTTTTTTTTGCTTTTTAAAGTATCTAAATACATTTCTGGAACGAATATGGGAACATCACTCATCTGCATGGTTTTTGCAGTGCAAAGTCAAGGAAAGGACTTTTGGGCATTTACCTGAGAAGTAAAAAAACATTATTGTGTACCGTATTTTCCGCACTATAAGGCGCACCGGATTATAAGGCGCACCTTCAATGAATGGCCTATTTTAGAACTTTTTTCATATATAGGGTGCACCGGATTATAAGGCGCACCTTCAATGAATGGCCTATTTTAGAACTTTTTTCATATATAGGGCGCACCGGATTATAAGGCACATAGAATAGAAGCTACTGCAGTCAAACGTTTGACTGGGGTTGCGTTATGCATCCACTAAATGGAGCTGTGCTAAAGAGAATGTCAACAAAACAGTCAGATAAGTCAGTCAGTCAAACTTTATTAATACACTACAAACCAGCGTTCTGATAACTCCATTCACTCTCATGGTAAGGTCTCCTCTACATAGAATTCTATTGAATAGAGCCAACCGCACGTTAGGAATGCATTGGAGTCTATGAAGTTGAAGTTGAAATCAAACGTTAGTTAAAACTTGAAAGGGAACTTTTCCCTGATTCAGTAAACACGTAAAAGAAACAGTTTGATGCACTAAATCAAACGTTAGTACTGTTAACCTTTCCTATTTCTGTCCCCTGACCGTAGTCTGATGACACAGGGGAGACGCTTTCTCCAGGGCCGAAGTTACTAGTTTCCTCGGGGTTAACTCCCTCACTCATACGTTGCTGAGTTGAGCATGAAGAAACAGCATCAAAACATTGAGTTGTTGACAAGATTCGGGGTTCTTTTTAATGACTTTGCAGCACGTAAAAACACAGGGCTTACAGACTCATACACCGCTGCTCCGGTCGCCGTCTCTACCCACCCCACACACACAATAATACCGACGTCACTCCTTCACTCTTGATTCTCAGCTACGGCAGCACACAGCGCCACCTCTGTCCGGAGGAGTAATGTCAACATCTTCCATACACACACATGAAACATACACCCCACACACTGAGCTTCTAATCACATATAGTTCAGGCAATTCCTGCAACAGTACATTCAAACGTTATACACACACAAGTGGTGTTGGACTAGGAGTAAGCACAGTACAGGTGTTTACCGCTATTACTTCGGCGACACCCCTGACTACGGTAGCCGTAATGCTGCAAGCGGTGCGGCTTTGTAGTTTACCAGTCGTACTGAAACATTTTGACAGAGCGCCGTGTACAACCAGTATGGATCAACCAATTAACCAATTGATCCATATATAAGGCGCTCCGGATTACAAGGCGCACTGTCATTTTTTGAAACAATTAAAGGTTTTTAAGTGCGCCTTATAGTGCGGAAAATACGGTATATCATTTCGACTCACTTATGCAAGGAAAGATCATACTTCTGTTTTGTCTGTGTGGTTATGTCCTTGTGTGTATTGCCTGATTTTGAGTAGTCTCACAGTGAGAGACTTGTTCACACATGCACAGAAAACAAGATTTCATATGGACTTGCCTAGGGTTTTCCAGAAGAAGCAGATGGATTTTTTTACTACTTTTTACTATACACATTCCCTGTGATTCAGCACTTCATCAGTATCTTTCAAGTTTTTCAACCAATATTTTTTATTTTGCAATTTCTCTCTGAATCCCTTTCTGTATTTTTACTTTTTGCTGCTCCTTTCTCTGTTTTCCATGTGATCCTTCCTTTTAGGACTCCATGTCAGTTTGTCTCCTGTGGGAGGTTGCTTGACTTGACAAGGCCATAAGTGGTGCCATCCCATGCCACCTTGATCCCGTGCCAGTCTGTGTGTTTCTGTGCATGTGCAAGCCCTCTAGACTTTGCAAATTTCCCAGGTGTGTGCTTGTCTGCATAGACGTGTGTGTGTTTGTGAGTGTGTGTGTAATAGTGTTGACAGCATTGGCAACAAGCCCTTAGAACCTTGCTTGATACCCCGACCACTCTATTGCCAAACTGCTTTTTCTGTGCTCTCCCGGTCTCTTATCACGTTTTCTAAAATAAAACACAGGGACTGAACCAACCGACATTGCTCAGAGCTAAAAAAAAAAGCTAAACTCTCTAAGGCTTGCTCTTTTTCCCGCTACCACTTTATTCCCCATCTGCCTCCTACTCTTCTGCTTTTTCATCTTCTCTTCCTTAAAAGACTCCTCTCTCAGTCTGTCTACCCACCTTTCTGTTTTTCCCTACATCTCTGCATCCTTCTTTCCTTCTCACTTGGCATCTTTTCTCCTTTCCCTCCTCATTCACCCTTTTGATCCTTCTCTCTCTGAATCATTAATGCCTGCCATGTCATGATCTGTGTGGATGTGAGAGGAGTTTAGAATGATTATTCCTTCTTACTATATTCACTTGATCTCCCACTTACTGCTGTATACAGGCACCATGCTCCCCACTTCTGATTCATTTAAGCATCAGATACTCTCTAAAAGCCTCAAGTTAACTCAAAAACGGCACAAACTTGTTAGTAGGTGGTGCCATTGCATAGGCATTCTTACTGCTGCTCTCTTACTTAGATTTAGTTAGTATCACCTCATTAGATTTTTCGTTCAACAATTCTCTTGCCAAAATACAATGATGCTGCTGTTTACTTCAAAAGTGACAATGCACATTACAGAATATGCAAGAAATAGCCACGAAGGGCTGTTTTCCATTTGTAATCCACCGGGGTACCACACAGAACACAGTAATTATGAATACAATATATACAAATGGGAAAGATACCATATGGTGGAATTTTAGAGTTTCTCCGTGTATTTTTGAGCCTTGCCAGAATTACCCCCAACCCCCCTTTTTTTTACTGCTGTACGGAATGCAAAAGAAAAGCATTATTTTCAGAATAAAGTTTTGAAATCATGCAACTTTTTCTTTTTTTTTTTTTTCACTGCACTCTTTTGCAACATTAAATATTTAGTGAGATATACAGTGGGTTAGGCCCAACAACACTGTACTCCAATGCCCATTGGTTTAGCTCCATCAAACAGTAACAGTAAACTCAGTATCAAACAGCTTTTTCATGTGTCATGACTGCAAAATTAACACTGTTTTCCCCGTGAAGTGCAGTTAGATTAGATGCAACAAAATTCTTAAAGCAAGATGTAAAACAGAACCCTAACTTTGGATCGTCCGCTTCTTACAGTGAAATATATGGCATTGAACAATCTTATTTATTGCATATAAAATATCCATATTTTATTTGTAAAAAAGATTAGAAGTGTTTTATGATAAGTGTGTGTAAAAAGAAAAAGAATGTTGAATATTTATAATAATCTAGTTCGAGATTATACAAAACAACAATTGTAGCTTAATTCGCAACTAATTTTATAACTATCTAATGAGACATGTCAACTGCATGCCTAGATGGTTAAAACCCATTTATTTTGTTATTGATGACTGTCAACTCAACGTAAATTGAAATATTATTAAACATGCAAGATTTAGGATTCATCTTTTCACTCATGTTTATCAGAAAAAAACGAAAAAGATTTTCTCTTGCTTAGTTTGTGTTTTCTGTCCTTTCACTCTTCCTCAGCCTTTGTATTTGTTTCACCGGTTCCTGCTCCTTCCCTGCCCCCTTGTCGCACCTGTTCCCTGTTCCGTTGATTATCTGCTTTTGTAATTTCCCCAGTATATTAGTTGGTTTGGTGTCTCTGTTCTGGGCTGGTTCCTTCAGTTATTCTGTTGATTACCCCTTTCCCTACCATGACTATGTTTTGTTTTTGCTTCGCTTATGCTTCACTTATGCTACGTTTTGCCAAAGTACCTGCAGTGCTTTGAAAGTTTTGGATTTTGTCTCTGGATTCATACCTGCAGTGTTTTTGTTATGTTTCGACCTTTTTTAAGAATAAATTATGATGCTGCTACCGAGCTCTTGTCTGCGCTTTGGTCCGACCCAAAATCCTCCCTCGACATACAGGGTCCAAGATACAAAAACAGAAAACTCAAATCACGGGATTTTGTGTCGATAAACTCTTCAAGTTTGAATGAATTTATGCATGTTGCTGTGTGTGTGTGGGTGTTCGTGTGTGTGTGGGTGTGTGGCTATAGAAAATCAGGTTCTAAGTCCGGCCAGAACATTGTTTCCTCTCCACCTAACTGGCACAGTTAAGCCTTTCCACTGGGGTGACTTTACCTAAGTTAAAAAATGTCAGCACTGTCTCGGAATCATCGGCTATATTTTTATTGCTAAAAAATTGGGGCTTTCTATTTTTGCAGCAGGTGATCTTGCACTAACACAAAGCAAGATTTCCTAATTATACATTTAAAAAGCACACTCTGTAGTTAAAATGGACTTAACTGAGTAAAATGGAGTAAAATAAAAAGTGACACAAAATAAAATTGTGGGAGAAAAAATGCTCTGGGTTGCATATGAAAAATGCATCTTTGGACAATGGACATATTTAAAACATTTAAAGAGAAACAGCAATATCATGGACTAACATAACTTACATTCTGTTTTTAAGGTCACGATGCTTCACAACAATGGCTCTCAAAATCAATTCAAAATGTTCCCATAAATGAATATAATCTGAATACAGCTTTTGGTGAGTCAAAAATAAAAAGAGCCAGGATGAGAATCAAGTCATAGAAGAAAAGGTATGGAAGAGGAACAAACAATGAAGGAATCTCAATTAAATGGAAAGAACATTTTATGCAAAAGAGAAGGGATACAATGAAAAGGTATATGAAAATACAATAAAAGTATATAGAAACATTTGTAGTTACGGTAACAGTGCAAACAACAGAAGCTGACAAAAGAAATTGATTAGCAACTCATGTTGATCACCTGCCCCTCTGTTTTTTTAATAGAACTCACTATATTTGATCCTTCTATGAGTGTCTATGAAAGCAAGTGTGCACTTTCTGTTCCTCCTTTAGATGTGACTGTTTGAAGGTTGATTTTTTTTCCTCCTCTTAAAAGTTGTAGGCAATGATTTCATAATCTTGTCAGTGTCTTTTGTTCACATGTCAGTTGGATGTCAGCTTAATGTGTTACATTTAAAACAACCAGGGGAAAAAATAGCTTCAGTCCTAATAGCTGCATTTTAAGGTTCCGTCCAAGTGGCAGGGTGAGTGTGTTTATGTGTGTGCGTTCTGGATAGATGAGTGTTTGCCTGTCTGACTTCCTGTCTGTTTCCCCAATTAAACTGCACTTTTTTCAGTTCTAGTCTTGAGAACCTTTTTGTTGTCGAACTTCCTATAATCCCTCACATGTTTCCTTCCGTATGACTCACGAGTAAAGCTGAAATCCTCCCATTTTTCCCACCTTTCGATCCTTCATTCTCATGTCTTGGTAAGTCTATCCAGACATCTGAATCTCTGACCTAGCCAATAGGAAAATAATGCACCTAAATTGTTTGCTGTGTTCTATTTAGGATATTTACAGCATCTCACCTACGAATGAAGTTAGAAAAATCAACAGTTAATAATTTCCTACTCAGTTATTTTGGACTTAACACTTGCCTTAAACTCACATCCTAACGACTTGATTTAGACTCTAGATCTAGGACTCATTATCCGCCATTATCTTATTTATTCCAGAGTGAATGTAAGTCAGTAGATGTAGTAAAGGTCTTTTCTGAGTTTCCCTAGTGTACATAAATGACTGGTCTATATGATAATGCTACATACAGTAAATATAGCTTCTTTGTAATGTCTCTTGATAGCAAGTTCCACCAAACAGATTTAAGGGAATCTTATAAGTTTGTCTTTTATTAAAATTTTTATTGGGGGCATATTCCATGTATATGCATATTCCCGGCATTAATACATATAAATTAAATGAATTAAAAATAAGTGTGGAAGAATCGTGTAAAAGGATTTCGTGCCCCTCAAAGGAGACCACTACAACTCTTAATTTGCTGTTCATTTAACCTCCCACTGCTGTCAATCAAATTTACCAAAATATTAACCTCCCTACTGCTGTGCCACAGTTGATCCAAAGTAAGCAGTTTACTAAATGTCTAGATTAATTTATTTTTAGACCATCTTCTCAGTTTCTTTTAGCAGAGTATCTAAACATGAATGCTAATTCATGAATGCTAATCTTTCTAACATTTTAGCTAAATAATGTTAGGAGGTATGCTATGTTTTTACAAGTTAGCATATGATTTATAGCATCTGAAAGTACAGTTTCACTGCAACTGTGAAAAAAAAAACAGTTTTGAAACAGATACCAAACTTAGTGCAGTGTTTTCCACCTGCAACAGGTATGAACTGATATTTTTACACAGTTATATGAGTTAAACAGCTAAATGGTGCTTAGACTGTATGTCCTCTGTGAGTAAGTCAAGGAGAACAACGTCCAGGTCTGACATGAATTCGGAATTGTTTTAAAAAAGCTCAGATATGTTGTTTAGCTCCAGATCAGGTCCAAGATTTATTTATTTTTTTTTTAGGTTAAAACAGCCAAATTTTAGATTTTAACTCTACTTTAATGTGGGGTTGTTCAGTGTGACCAGAGTGTGAGTCAATAGGTCAATCATGAAGACATATTGGAAACATTTCAGCTAGTTTTAAAAAGGACCTATTATACAAAATTCACTTTTTGATTGTTTTTTTATACATCTATTTTGGGTGTCTAATGCTTCTACAAACAGTCCAAATGCAAAAAAAAAAAAAAGAAATTCTGCTGTTTTTTGGCTATAAATTAATGTTTTATTTTTTGTAGAAAGCGCATGGTTTCAAACGCTGTGTAATTGTGACGTCACAATTACCCTGGCTCCTACCAACGTTACCTGAGTCCCACCCCTGATTAGGAAATGAAACTTTATAGAGCCCATAGATATATCCCAAATGTTTAAAAGGAAGTATAATAGGTCACCTTTAAATGATTACAAAAGGTAGGAGACTCAAGATACTACTTAAGTTCTCTATTATTTAGTGAAATGTTACCAGAGTATTTCCCATGTATTAAAATAATCAGATCATTTCTTCATCAAATTGTTACTGTTATTCGGAAAAGAGAAATTTAAATGAAATTCGAAATTAGTTTTTTTTTTTGCCACATTTAAATTGTCTTAAGAAAATGTTGAGGATAAATTGTTGGACCATAACTTCACTGCTATTGAACAGAGTTTCTGTAAATAGTAGAAAAACCTCCCTCTTTCATGCTGTCTGTGATTTTTTTAGTGTAACACAGTGTGTAGGCTTGCTCTTGTTGTATAATGAAGGTCTCTTTTTCTATCAGATTTTCTCTAGACATCTAGTTAGAAAGATTAATGTGTGGGTTTTGTCTGTTGAACCGGATATTATATATTGAAATCCATATAATTAACTTGGAGTAGAGCCGCTGCTCCTCCACATCGAGAGAAGTCCTCCACATCGAGAGAAGTCAGCTGAGGTGGGCCATCTGTTGTAGATGCTCCCGGAACGCCTCCTGTGGGAGGTGTTACAGGCACATCCCACTGTGAGGAGGCCCAGGGGATAGGCCAGGAGACGCTGAAGGAACCATGTCAGGAACTATGGCCTGGGAAGGCCTCAGGTTTCCCCTAGAGGAGCTGGAGGAGGTGTCTGGGGACAGTGAAGTCCGGGCATCTCTGCTGAGACTGCTGACCCTGTGACCCAGTCTCGTATGAGCGGATGATCACGAGTACGAGTATAGTTGACATGAATTAAGTCAAAACCAGAAAACTTATAGGAATTTCATTTATAAAAGTACATTATTTGTATTCTACTGATAGCGGGTGCTAACTTACATTCATATTCAATAGATAAGAATATGCTATCCATTGAGGTCCGTTTGTCAGTTTAAAAGTGCAGTTTAAAACTTATCATTAATAAGGTATTAGATACACTTTTCACAAAACCTACTTTTCTTTAATAAAATGTTCTTTTTTATTGGTCTAATGTTATGGTCTATTCATGTTTTCATTAGCTTCAAGCAAAGAAATCATCATAATTAACAAAAATAAAGGCTTGATAACACCAGTCTATGTGTAATTAACCCAAATAATCTTTGACTTAGTCAACCGAGTAACTGAAATAAATGAAATTTTCAATAATATTCAAATTTATTGAATATGACTGCATGGTCTTTTCAATCCATACAATGCTGCCTATGCAAGTAGTGTTAATCACTCATATAGAGATTCAAAAAATTGTTACAATGTTAACTCTAATAATTTTGTCTATGTTTTGAAAGCTGTACATAGGCACCACCTCCCTCTCAACCATGCACGGACAAGCGAGTGATGGATGAATGAATACTAATGGCTTTTTACAAGTTTTCTTTGAACACAAATATTGATATTGTTAGTGTAGTAATTTTTTAGGTAATTCACAGCAGTTGTGTTCCAATGTACTGAAAAAATAAAGATATTTAATGATCATGCAGGTAGGTTATGGGTAATGATTTGTATTCATACAGCAACACACTATTACAGGCAACTGCTGCATGAGATGTGAGAATGTTGATTTCAGTCATTTGAGACTTGACTTGGGTTTGCTGTGAAAGACTTGAGACTTGACTAGGATAGAAATTACTTGTGAACATCTTTGATTTATTCCACCATGTTCCTTGTCCTGGGTTTCTTGTGCTGATGTTGCTTTCCTAATGCAGTTCCAGAATGAACTGTTCAATGTTTGATCCATTGTGAATTGGCTGCTGTTTTAAAAGGCTGTCTCCAGAAGTAGCGTTACTCACTAATTCAAAGACTGTGGGGCAATATCTTCTCCCAATTTGTGTAATGATTCGTAAGCAGTGCTGCAGTGCACAGCACTACTTCTTTGATCATGACTCTAACATAGACTAGAGTAAACAATGATTATTTTTAGAGGATTATTTTTAAAGTCCCATTATTGTGAGATTGTGTTCAAGTTATTATTATCAATTTGACTTGATTAAATCACTTAAGATTTAAGCTGTGGTAACATTGTTTCCTATCTTACCATGTATGAGAGGATGTCAGAAGTTTAATTGGGCGAACAACTGAAGTGTAAGTCCTGCATTTCCCTTTAGATCCTCCACAATGTTTCATAGTTTAAAATGAACAACTATTCACCATCAGCTGACCAGCTGGGGACAGAAGATCAATTCTCTATAATTCCTCCGAGTGGCAAATTAATATAATCGGCCCTATTATCGAAATAGCAAAAAGGACTGAACTACACACAAACAACAAAAAAGACTTGCATTTGTTCCTTTTTATAATTTTTTTCTGTAGTTTATCAGTTTTCCTTATTCTTTTAAATTTTACTTAGTAGTTTATTTAAATGTAAAGAAGGAAACCCAAAAATAAACCTAAGGTGAAAAAAACACTAGAATACACATGGAATAAACTAGGAAACTAAGCACAAGGAATAAATAAGAAAACAACATCAAACTAATGATAACCACGGAGTATAGTAAAATAAGGAACACATTAAATAATGATGAAAAACATGAATAAGAACTAAAACCTAAAACTCAAGGACCATGACAGTATTTTAGTAAATCATTGTTTGTATTTTGAAGAGTTTTTGTGTTTTTTCGGTAAACTGTATGTGTGGAGGCCTTGCTTTTTAAGAATGCCAGAGATCAAATTCACTCCATTTATTGTTCTATAGTACCACACCTTACTAGGCAGGTGTTCATAAAATAATAATTGGCAGAGATTGATAGCTGTTTGGCAATTAATTCCTGATAATCAGGTGGAGCCCCGATTTGGTGATTTTGAATAAATTCTCTGACTTTGTCAGTAATTGGCTTTGACACTTATTAATAGTTATTCATAGCCAAAGCAAACCTATTGTTGCACAACAATTATTAGTTCAATTATTATTAGTAGTTGGTTGAGCATTCATCATACTGAGATGAGTTAATTTTCATCGGTGCAGACAAAAGGTCTGTCTGTATAGATTCAGTGATGTTATAATTGGGTCACGCTGCAGACTTATTTTAAAATTTGTTCTAACATTCTTGGGCAGCTTGGCTGGTCTGTGCTCAAATTGTGTATAGAATGGCTGTGTGTTGAGTTATTTTAGCAGACAGCAAATTTTCACTGTTATACAAGCTGTTTATTATTTAACATTGTAACAAAGGGTCATATCTTCAATGCTGTTCCATGAAAAAAAGGGTGTACTGATTTTTATATATAAGCAGAGGTCGACCACATTGTTTACCGGTTGCAAAAAAGTGAGATTTCTTGGAATCTTAGTCTGACTTGTTTAAGGATTAAAGCTCAAGGCCCGTTAAAGTCATTGACTGCAATGATCCGTCAAGAAAAAGTAATTACTAATGTTAGGTTGGCAAGAAGGTGTGAAGCCAACAGTGGCATGAGCTTCACCTCATGATAACTAATAGTACCTCTGTTGTAGGTTTTGGCATGGCTAAAAGGCTGACTTGTGAAATTTTGCAGTGAGTCAAAGAGGGACTTGTCTTTGCAGCCGTACCATATTGTGAAAAGACCTTGGTTGGAACAAACTGGTGTCTGAAACTAAAATAATTAATAAAACAGTTTTCTTCTTCTAGTTGACCTTTAATTTGTAAATAAGCATTTTATTAAATTTGCATGATAAACAGTGGGGAATATAAATAGGTTATAAACAGAATTTGATTTGACCAACCTTTAAGAGGTACAATTCTTAGCTTGAGAGTTCTTTAATCTTCTTTTTTTTTTTTTATACTTTTAATGTCAGACATACACATGGTAAATAGTAATGGTAAATTGACTGAATTTATATAGTGCTTTTCCAGTCATACCGACCACTCAAAGTGCTTTACACTTGAAATGCTACAATGGTACACTATAATTAATTGCCATTTTCAGATTATAGTTTCATGATAATTAAGGGTACACCGATTCATCGGCCGGCTGATCGATCGGCCCGGATTTCTGTAATTTTACGAGATCGTTGATCAGCCGATAGCTACATGTGAAACCAATCTTATCCACCGATCTTATTTACTTGTCTAACCTGTTGCGCAAGTTTTCTTTGTAAAATGTGAAAAAAAGAAAGACTAAAGGAACTGCAATGCTCATTTATATTTCATTTATATTTGAATGCACTACCTTATGTGCAGTTAAATTAAGTTTGTGTTGTTTCACTGGTTTTGTAAAATAAGATTGAAACTTTGAATGTGTATTGCGACCTTATTACACCTGACAGTGTCAGTTATAACAAAAAATTGGTATGGCCAAAATTGGAATTGGCAGGTCAGGCTTTTTAGAGATCGATAATTGGTCAGTCATTTATAGATCATTTTGTCATTCATTTCATACAAGTCCATACAGGGGTTTACAAGATGTATTATTATCAAGAATATTTTGCACAGTTAAGTGCAATTAAGATTTATCTTCCCTTGTATGGTTTAGTCTATTCTTCTCCATTGTACAGCAGAATGGAGCCTTGTTAACAAAATCCCTGAGGCTGTGTACTCCAGGACAGAAAACTGCACTAGTGTTTTTTTCTTGTCCCTAGATTTTACACAGGATCAGTATCATAGCTACCTTAAAATACAAAAATCTTGTGGATTAAAATGTTTTCATTGTTTCTTAACAGTCTATATGACAATCTAAATCAATTGGAGGAAACACAAACACATTAGCAAGTGAACTGAGAATGCGAGCCTTATAAGAAGCTTATGTAATAATCTTCTAAGACAAATGCATGTACCTTGCAGTTCAATTAGGTAATAATTTTTACGACTTGGTAATAATAGAGTTACCTGCATTGTCATTTTCAAAATTTATTAATATTTTATTTATTTTATAGCCAGTAAAGAAATTAATCTGGATAAGCACCCTGCTTTATTTTATCATGCTTCAGAAAAACTAATTTGCAAGTGTTTCTCTCTTGCCCAAACAGGGACATGTGAACTGGCATTCAACAGAAAGACATGGAAGATATATCAAGCTAGCACATATTCATAAAAAGTCCCACTCTTTGAATGCACCCACATTATACACTTACCCACAATGCAGTGCTAAACACACACACACTGCTCCAGTTGATTAAACATGTCACATCAGACCTGTCAGACAAAGAAAGAGAGAAGTGAAGGGAAAAGGTGGAATGTAATCAAAGAAAGAAAGAGAAGAAAATATGACAAACTGTCCTTCACATGTGTTTGTGATTAAAGAGATCTGAGAGCCAAAGGAGGGTGGCGCAGACACACACTCCATCACAGTTCTGCGTGATGCTTGAGAAATGTTGGTATACAGCAACCCTTTGAGTATAAATGTATAAATAATAAAGTAGTGGAAAGGAATGAAGCAGTAAATAATTGTGACAAGCAAATACATCATTTGAATTGCAATCAGCTCTATCTATCAAACCTCATCTCAATACATAGCTCGGAAAAGAGTGATGAAGTTCTTTTTTTAAGGGCAACAAAAATAAGAATGAGTTTGTACAACAAAATAATAGTTTTGTATTGGCAACATTAAACATTGCTTAGGAATTTTATTTTTGTTTTTTGGCTTTTAACTTCCATATAAACTATCTGTTTTTAAATCTATATTAGAAGAGTTACCGATAAAAATGTTTAATCAAACTAAAAAGGTTAAGAGAAGATGAACTGTTTATAAACAAGGGTAGGCTATTGAAAGTAAATAAGATATCTATATGTGATGCAAAATGAAAATAAATAAAATGGTATTCACCTGAACTTCTATAATATACTTTTATATTTAGAGTTATTGTTTTTTAGAATGCTACTCTTCACTCACCATGTTACTTGTGGTTATGGTGGATACACAAGTTATACTGGATTTTTAAGGTTTAACACACATATCCTTTTTCAAACTGAAGCAATAAAAAAAAAACACAATTAGTTAAATATTTTTAGCTTCTAAAGCAGTTGTGTCAAAATGTTATGTCATGTGGGTTAAACATGAAAGTAAAACTGATATTATAAGCCAAATTTTTTTGTGATCCTATTTATTTCTAATATTTATTTTTACCATATTTTTACCAAAGACAACCTAAATATAAAATAGTTTGATTAAATACATTAAGCAGCCTCATGTTTGTAGAAAAATAATCTGTAAGATCACTATAGATCTGAAGCATTAAAAGCATCTCCCACATTTGGTTTATGAAAAGAAAGGCAAATAATGGCTTACATTTTTGCTTCAAATGTTTTTATGTTGTCTTAATCAAGGTTCTATTTAGTGTATTCTCATCAATAAAATGAAAGATGGATGTGTCTAAAAAATTGAACTGAGCCTTGGGGACACAATCTTTTTTGTTCTTTTGGGCTTATTGTCCATCCTTGACTTGGCGATTCCATAATGGCCTCTCCTTGTGTCCCAAAAACCAACAGAGTTTCCAACAGTGCCTGGCACATGGTATGGCTAAGTATGCAGGTGAGAAGCCTTTGTAGCCTTAACGCATTGCCATTAATGCTATAATACAGTGCTAATGTGCTTTTGTGCTCATATTCCTGCAGAAACACATACACTCACATGCTTTTACAAACTCAAGCTGTGCTTCTCTGGAAACTAATGGGTTGTGTTCCTAGAAAGACACAACTACTTAAAAGCTTGTTAGGGGCTGCACACAATCGGTGTGTGTGTGTGTGTGCCTATTAGTGTAAGTGTGATTGTAAATTGGTACTTGAAACAGATAGGAAGACAAACGTTTAAAATGTTGTTTGTTATCCTTGAATTTATGTACAGACTAACGGATGAGAGAATCAGCATCAAAGGTCCCTTTTAAACATCCAGGACAAGGTTATCCTCTACTCTATCCATTCATATGCAAGTGTTCTAAATGGAAACTTACAATTATGTTTAAGTTTGTGTGTGTTTAAGTCATTAGTATATTGTTGATAACTGACACTAACCAATACTACTGCTACTACTAATAAAAATAATAATATTATTATTTTTATTTTGTCATTGTTATTATTCTTGATCAGGGTGCTCACAGAGGCAGTATTACTGCAAATCATTTAGCCAATTTCTTCTTTCTTTCTTTCTTTCTCTCTTTCTTTCTTTCTTTCTAGTTTTATTTAGAGTATATTGACAAGATTGATAGTTACAAGCATTGTATAATTATTTATTCTCCATATTCACACATTTTGTCAGCTGCAGAACTCCTGAATTTGAAAGGGGGTGGTGGGGGGAGTCACAATGTACCTCAAAATGCTACATTATTGATTTATTTTTTAAAACCACTGCTGCCCACTCCATGGCTTTTTTGGGGAAGTAAAACATTGACCAAATTGGCTGAAAAGTTATTCATCCATCAACAGAAACACTTGGCAACACTGTAATTTAATGAAACTGTTGTGAACAGTAATGTGAATGTATGACGTACTCTCACTCACTTAAAACTGTGCACATATATTTATATTATATTGTAGATATGTTTGTACTGTTTAATTTGTACTGTATTGCACCGACTACGCCAAAACAAATTCCTTGTATGTCCAAAAACGTACTTGGCAATAAAGCTTTTCTGATTCTGATTCTGATTCTGATTCTGAGAAGTCGCACCAAAGAGCCCATAAAAGTCTAAATTTAATACTTTAGTGAAACAAAGTTAGGTACAGATGATGGTAAAATTTTTAAAACAAATTTTTATTATTTGTTTTTTAGCAATTAGTGCAATTAGTATTGCCAGCAGCAGTCTGTGAATTTCTAAATTTTCAGATTTAACATATTTCATGGCAGATGGAGAAAGAATGTTCAAAATGTTAAAATAAAATAATAATTACTGTAATCCATGTAGCTTTCATGTTGCTGCTGAAGTTTATTGTGCTTATTTTATAAAGCAATTCTGCATAGCAATTCAGAGTATTGCTATGCAGATCTTAGACCTCGGTTATTATTAATATAACTTGACAACACTTCCACCACTCTCTTTGTACAAAAGAAACAACATACAGTGGGCTTGTATCTTCACACAAAATAACTTCAAAGATGGTGATGCTAAGCAGCAGACTGCTCTCCACCTTTATATAATAACTTTAAAAAAAAAACATGGCTTCATTACATTATCGTGTTAACAAAATAAAATTAAAACATGTATTACATGATAATTACTTTAATTTAAAATGAAGAAGCAACAATTTTAACCACTCCTGAAATAGTATAACAAATAATAGTACCGGGGGGGGGGGAGTGTAGTGCAACTCTATCAACTCTATTCTATTCCAGTTTGCAAGCGCAATAATTGTAGAAATTCTTAACACATGTATTTCAGATCTGGAACAGCCTGCATTCACACTCTAGGAATGCTAAAAGTACTCTTGCAACATGTGTAGTCAAAACAGATTGTATATGTTTCCATTTACCCATATATACCAAAAGGTGTCATATTGTGGCTAAAATATATAACCATATTCTACTTGGAGCACTACAAATCGGCTCCATGAGCCTTGAATGTTAAAATGGTGAAGTGGAAGCAGGAACTAGGACCAGCTGCTAAGCCCTCATCATAACTGGTTGCTTAAAGAGCAGAGACAGGATGATAGCAGTGAGGCGTGAAGAAAATCTGCCCAGACAGAGCAGGAGCAGCGCCCTTTGTTATCATTGCTGCTTCTACAGACTGTATGACTCTGGATTAGCCCATCTCAGGGTAATGTAAAGTATCTTATATCCTTGTAGGCAAGTAATTCAGTGACGCTAACCTAATTTGCATGTTACACTTGCCATCTGTTGCGGTCTATAAGAGCAAATTGTTACAGATTAAACATAAAAATAGCTATTTGGAAAGTCAAAATTGACTGTTTCATCGCAACAGTGCTCTGATTGCTTCATATCTGAATTTATATGAAAACCCTCCTACCACAGGTAAGGCTTGTTTGTTTGGTTAGATTTGTAATTTCTTTCTATGTTCAAAACATTTTTTGGGGTTATCCAGCTTCTTTCCATGGACTGCAAACATGCAAGCATGGTGGATTAAAGGATATGAATTGTCCATACGTGTGAGTTAGAGTGTGAAAGATTTTCTACCCCTGTGTGTTAGATGCGACAGATGACAAGCAACCTGTCCTTGGAGTATTTATGTCTGTCATCTAATGCATGCTTGGATAAACTCCAAATCCTTGTGACCTTGAGTAAGAAATAGCAGAAAAATTGATTTAATTCATGACATATATTTGGTTCTACTTTTTGTTTCCTTATACATTTAGTTGGTTATTTTCAGTTGCCTACATTTAATTCTCATGGGAACAAAGCCTAGACTACAGGCTAAGACTTCACAGTTCTCAAGGGCAGTCTGTAGCAAGTAATAAAGACACAAAGCAGCTGCTATTAAACTAAATTCAACAATAAAGACCAACTGAAATAACCAGGTCTTGATTTTTGTGTCTCCCTGGAGGATAAGACCTGAAGCAATAATACATTCTTGTTTTAAATGTATGCCCTTTTCAAAGACATAATTATCATTATACATACATTTTCTATGGCCAGAAGAAAAATGTGGCAGATTTAAAGAAAAGCCACATTTCATTCTCAGCCTGTCAAATAATGACACTTGGTCAAAACTCCCTGTCAACACAAAAGAACACACAAGGTTTTCCGGCTGTCATTGTATGATGTTTACATTGTGAAATGGTGCTTTTACGACCTTTTGCAAAAACATATTTTCAGATTTTTATAGAACATGTCGGAACATGTTGAACCTGCTTCGTCACACACCAGAGTTGAGGACTTTAGTCTGAGTCAAGCTCAAGTCACACAAATAAATAATCTTGACTTTAACTTGTGCTCTAAAAAATTGAGACTTTTCTCAGATTCCAAGTAAAATAGTGTGAAAGCCAGCCAGTAACTAAGCCACAGACCATAATGACCCTCATGTGAAAATGTACATCTGATTTATTAGAGAGCTTTATAAACCATGGCCTAACAATGGTTTGTGCCAATCTCTTTGTGTTAGCTTCATAACAATGTAGCTATGGTATCTGGACACCTGAACTCAACTGAATAGCTGAACTCTGTATTGATTAACATCAGGTAATTTTAGGTTTCTGGCTTTGCAAGCTGCATCTGGTGACAGAAACAACAACGCAGGCCCTGTCAAGTGGGGAGATGTTCTGAAAAAGGTGTTTCAGTCGGCTGTGCATATCACCATTTTGTTACTATGCTCAGCATGAGGGATGCTTACAAAGCACGAAGAGCAGAAAAACACCTAAAAGCATTACTTATGAGATCAAACTGTGTAATTAAGAGTAATCAGTGAGAAACGTACTTACTTTAGTGTTTTCTTTGGCTACTATATCTTAAACAGAGGCAGATTATCTATTTGGCAACATCTAGAATTTAGAATGAGAACTACAGTTCCCCATTCAAACCCTTACTCGCTCACTGTTAAACCACCATCTTTACAAAGACACTTGTGGCCCATCAAAATAAAAGCACCTCCTGTTGCATCCATTCAGGAATTACGCACTAATACATAAATGTACTTGGGGAAATACTTTTGGAGCAGTTACATGAAGAACAAACCCAAATCAAAACAATATGGATGGTTTAGGCATTTGAACCACAGCTGACGATATCCAAGCATGCTGGTCAGATCTGTAATTTATTTTTGCTTACCTATCAGAATATACAAATGACATGCTTACTACTTAGAAGTACAATATGATGTGATGAAATGATTCGGAGCATACAATAACCTATCTATTTTAATTTTTTTTGCTTTCATTAATTAATCATTGCTTTGGTTTGGTTCTAAGTTTTTTAAGAATTCTACTTGAATAAATTTGTTGTCACACATGTAAGTTAACCTTCAGAAATGTCAACTTTTTTTTATCCTGCTGTTAATAATGAAGCAGTGGGATTAAATTCCTGACTGTCCTCATTATCTTTCAATACAAAATGTGGCAGGAAATGATAATTAACCTCCTCCCTTCCCTCCTCATTAAATTAACAGTGGGTGGTGCTATGAAAAAATTTAATCATATAATGGTTCATGGAGGGACGAACAAAATGGTGAATGGGATATGAATTAAGGTAGAACATCTAGTGCAAGAAAAGACCTACGGATACCTTATAAGGTTTATATGGCTACACTGTACAAGTTACAGACAACCATATGCAGACGCACACACGCATTATCAAATTTTAATAAAAAAAACAAGAATTTGATGGACATAGATTATACAAATATCAGCCAACTGGTACAACACAACTGACATACACTTTAGTATACATCTAAAAATAAGCTACATGTGCAGATATGCATGTCCATGCATGTTTGTGACAAGGTGAAGATGCTTGTGCTGCAATTCAGACAACAAAGATTATTATTCAATATGATTTAATAATTTACTGAAAAATACCTGTCTGTATTTACATGTAAAGATGCAGAGAAGGAAGAAAAGAACAATTCAGTCGAATAATGCCATTAAAAATCAATTTGTAATTTTAGTTAATCAGACAATATTGAAAAAGTAATAGCGGTTTTAACTATTTAACTCATTTGAAAGTCTATGTGTGCTTAGATTTGTTTAAATTATTAAGAATGTACTCTTTTGCATCCACCAAGCATTTCCTCCATTATGTAAGCGATAACAACCTAGTTATTTGAATTTGTCAGTTGTTGTTTCAAACATGCTGAACTGCCATCTCTTCCTGGACTTTGTCATTAGTGTTGTAGTGTAGTGCTCACCTTTCAGCGAATTCTTCACATTTGAAGAGCTCTTGATAGCCCACAGACAGTTGCTGTCACCAAGGCCCAATTTGTACGTCGCTGTGATATTGTTTTTGTCATTTTTGCTCCTGAGTTTAAATAATTCACACAAATTCATGAACTAAAAGTTATCCTCTTGTTAGTCAAGGTATGCTTACAAACCAATTAACCTGCAGTAACCTGTTCCAAACCCAACATGTTTGCTATTTTTTCAGGTTTATTTTATGTTTTTCTTTTGATGGAAACAAAATTAACAGATTGGTAACTCCTTTTTTAGCAGAGGTCCAAAACAACAAGTTGTCATACCAGTGCCACTCTATCATGTATGAGCCTCTTGTTTTAATGACACTGGCAGACATGATGCCATATAAAAATAATGCTGCTAAATCATCATCCTATGGATTTTATACAGTAGCACACACATTTTGATCACCATTTAAGCCATCCTGCAATGGATTTTATTGGACAAGACAAAAGCTTCCCAGCTCTCTTACACGTCATAGATACCTGACATATCTACCACAGCCTCAATGCAATTTCAACTCCAAGGTCACAACTATAACCCAATAATAACCAGCTTAATCTCACACTACGCTATGCAGATGTTTTTACTCACTAGGGGATGTGCGATGGTTGAATGATGAATGGACTAAATTAATTTAGCACTTTTTTATAGTTATAACTAACCATTCAAAGTGCTTTACACTAGAGTCACATTCACCTAGTTGAATTTACTAACATGCACATGTTCATACACATAGATGCAGATCAGTAGGAAACTTAGGGTTAAGTGCCACCCTAGTTGAAACTGAAAGTGAATTTTAAGCCATCACATATTGTCTGATAAACATTTTTTGACTTAAGAACATTAATAAAGTGCCAAACTTTCATTCCAAGATTTTCAGGTGATCATCATTAGGAAAAAAACTTCATATGTAATAAAATGAAGATTTCCTCTAAGACAACCAATAATCACATAGTATGAACCTGGCTGGAGATAGTGAAAACAATACAAAAGTTTTTAGCTTTTGCAGTGGAAGCCTGTGAACTGTGGAACAACCTGACACATTTTTCCATACTACCAAGTCTAGACAGTCTTTTAGATCCCTTGTAAAGACTCACTTTGTTTGGATTGGCTTTTCAGTCTAGTTTAAATCTCATTAGGTCTTTTCTATCATAGTGCCTCTTTGTCTTAGCTTGCCATTGCATTTATCTTATTGATTGATATTTTTCCTTTTTATAAAACCCTATAAAGTACTTTCATGTCCTGTAGTTTATTGGCATTTACAATTTACATTTGACTTAAGAGATTATGTTATTTATTGCATACCTCAAAAACCTTTGACTCATATAAAGTCCATCCATCCATCCATCCATTGTCTAAGCCCGTCTATCCTTAAAGGGTCACGGGCTGGTGCCTATGTCTGGCTGTCATTTGGCAAGAGGCAGTGTAACCCAGGATTGGTCACCTATCCATCACAGGGAAACAAAAAGGCACACAAGATGAATTACAATATACATAAAGCCTTCAAATTTAAAAGTATCATATTTTGTTTTTACCATTACTGTACATATATAAAATGAATTAGAGTGGTGGGCGAATAAATCACAGGATGTCATGCTTCTCACACACCATTGTGCTTGGCCATTATTTGCTCCAAGCATATATCAGCAAGTGAAATGCAGAAACTAAACTGTCCAACTACTTTACTTTTGCCTGCAGCTGTTAAATTCTCCTAGGGGAGCCTTTAGTGGGAAGATAGGCTGTAATGAAAAGCTAGACCCCAAAAAGTCCAGATGAAGCTCTTGCTATTTTCAACTGCATATGTTTGAAAAAATAGCTTCCTCTATTAGCCCTGGAGATTTTCTTGCTAGTTTTGTCTTTGAGTTTTTTCTTTGTTAATTTTAAACCAGTAAAACATTGTGCGAGATATTTTTTCAAGTTTCAATGAGACTGAAAGAGATGATGCTGTTAAACTTTCAGTGTATCCATGGAAGACTGCGGTTGCTACTTACTGAAACACATTAAAACTCAGTACAATAACTGCTGAAAACATATCTGGTAATATTTTTTGTATTATTTCAGAGCTGTGGTTGAGATGATAAGGACTAGTGATGAACCTATTGTTTTCTCTAATGGACATAATCATAAACAGACAGGCAAATAAAAAATAGAGGAGCCTGAAAGCCAGTTATACTGAACAAAACCTCAAACTCTAAAAAAAACTACATTTGACTAGAAAAAGATCCATCCATCCATCCATCCATCCATCCATCCATCTATCTATTTTCTATACCTCCTTGTTCCATAATGGGTCGCGGGCTGGTGCCTATCTCCAGCTATCTACAAGCGAGAGGCAGGGTACAACCTGGACAGGTCACCAGTCCATCCAGGTAGAAAAAGATCCAACAAGAAGTAACTGAACCCAGAGACAGCAAATACTCACAAAAGGTATGATATTCAACTAGATATAGCAGTTTGCACAAAAAAAGTATATTTATTTAGAAATAAAGGAAAAATACCTAAAAAGTTAAATATTACATTGGGCAATTAAGCTTTCAGAAAATTTCACAAGAATACCAAGGCACTTTGTAAACTCAGCTACTTTTACCATTTTTCTCAGAAACTACATTTTTCAGGACACTGTTGAAATGCTACACTGCCCAGAAATATAGTATTTTTGGAGGTATTAACATATTCAAAAACTCACCAAACTTGACTGAATATTATCCCTCATGTGCACAATGAATGCTGATGGCACTTTAATACCCGTTTATATCTTATCTGTCTATTAGAAGGGTATTCATGGATTAAATCTAAAAGAATAAGTAGAAATACACTGTATTAACTGTATTAGACAACTTTTCATATTAAAACATACACACATTTGACTCTTCACATTGAGATCAACATGCAGATGCAGAATTCTGAATTTAACATTGTGGACAAACTAGACTAAAATGTTCTAAAAAACATTGTCATGTATGCTTCTTTTAGGATATGATTGCATCATGATATAAAAGGAGCTTAATATTCATCCAGGAATGTTTTTCCTGCATACATCTTTAAAAAGGAACACAGGGGAAACAAATGGGACTTTAAAAAGCAGAGAATAAAAAATGCATAATCTTAATGTTCAAGAAATAATCAATTTGCTGAGTTTTCTATTTGGAATTTGTGACAATTTTTTCATTCTTTTTTTCACTTTTTCTTCTCCATATGCTTTTCACTTGATCCACTGAGTTAGTATCTATCTGACTTTGTTGGTTCTGTCTCTGTTTCATCTATCTTGTCTCATCTTTTATTCTAGTGCTCTGTACTTGATTTTAAGCACATACCAGAAAACAAATGCAGCACACCTCTGCAACATTTTTGTGACACAAACTGTACAATTAGTACTTTCTAACAATGCCTTGTAGTAAGCCCTTGGAGATGCTCTAGCAGATCCGTTTTTGGTTTAAAATATACCTGTGCCTTCTGTTCACATAGCAAACCAGGGTTTTAGTACCATTCATCCTTTCTCATCTATCCCGCTGGTCCTCTTTGGTCCCTTGTCAGATTAGTTTCACTCTGTTTGTCCAATTTCATTTCGAGTGTACAGCGATTTCACTGCCCTCGGCTCAGAGCAAGTGACACAAAAGTGAAAAACTGTCCACTCTGAGATGATCTGCCAAATATTTAGGAAATAATCCTTTCCTCTTAACATGCAGCATAGGGTGGTGTTGGGATTTGATTGGTCTCCACATTTTTCAGCTTGATAACCAAGGTTGTTCTTAAAATGATTGTAATATTGCCTATCTGTCTAAATAGGTCTGTCATTTCTTTGAAGAAAGGTGTCATTATCTAGGATGTAATCTTATTAAATTCAATTTCAGTATCAGGTTCAGGTTTAGGTTACTTTATTATTACCCGAAGCTGAGTCTGCATTACAGTGAGATAAGAATGATGTTCGTTTTACACAAACACACACCTGCACACACACACACACACACACACACACACACACACACACACACACACACACACACACACACATTGTTAAAACTAACACATGGGAGACCCAAAACATAACTGCTTTTTAAAATATTCAGAGTACTCAAGCCTTCACCAATCAGGACACTCGAGAGGCAGGACTTACCTAAATTTACAAGTTTACTAATAAATGACAAATATTGGAATCCCAATAAAAACAAACACATTAAAACCAAGCCAAGTTAAATGTTTATAAGAAAAATACATAAAAACAAATGAAAAACAGCAGGTCTGCACTATATAATCCATTAAATGTACAAATTATCTTTGTCACTAAGAATCTCCATTCAGAAGGAAGAAGCTAAAACTCGCTGTGTAAAGGATGGGAGTAATTTCTTAAAATTAAAAAAAGCCATCCGCTCTACCTGCCTGGTGTTCAAGGATAGAAGCGACTGTTGTGGCTCACTAATCAGTCTACATGACCATTTAACAATTTGATTTAAGGTATTTATTTTCTTTAAAGATGTGTGGCTAAACCATGATACCAATGAAAAAGATAAAACAGATTCAATAAAAGCATGATAAAACATGGTCATTAATGTTCAGTCAATATGAAAGTATGAGCGTTTCCTTAAACAGAACAGATGCTAATGAGACGTTTTACACACAGCTTCACAGTTGGCTTCAAGATTCAATTTGTCATCAGTGTCAGTCCCCATACATTTATAAGAATGCACAAATTCAATGTGACCTTTGATTAAAATAACATTGTGCTTGTTCTCTTTCCATCTAAAATCAATGACAATTTCTTTGGTTTTTACTGTGTTAAGCTGAAGGTAACACTCTTCAATGAATGAACCAATGAATGAAGTCATCGATCACTGGTTGCTTTTATTCAGAATCATCAGCATATTTTATAATAAATCTGTTGTCATATCTGCTTTGACACATATTTGAAATTCGTAAGGCAGATAAAATGGGTGTAGTGGTACAGATAAAAGTTCGACATGTGGTGTACAGATACTCTCTCTTACAGTCATAGATGTACAAAAGCAGCTGTTAACATATAAACATACCTCGCCTCCTTTGGTTTCCCCATTACATCTGCCTGTCAGCCCAGCAAGAAGGGAGCCCCAAATCCATCAATTCTTCGGTCGAATTATGATCTCGCTCAGTGAGCCATGTTTCGCTAAAGGACATCACACAGCATTCCCGGAAATCCTACTTGTAGCAAATATTTTGCTGCAGTTCGTCAAGTTTATTCCTCAGGGACTGGACATGTCCTAAGATGAGTGAAGGGAGGGGAATCTGTCTGAACCTCTGTCTCCTCAGACATAGTTAGACACCTCCTCACAGTTTTATTGCGGCTCGCCCTGGAAAAAAACCCTGTTGGGCTAATGTGGCAAAGTTTAGCTGTAAATGATGTTTCTCTGGAAAATTGAGTCTTCACCTCATGGTGACATAACAAGTAAAAAGCCAGTTCACAAAAAAGCAAAGTGCAATAAAAAATAAATAAAATTCATCCTTAATTAGAAGAACTCTGAGTACTTGATGCGCACAAAAACTAATGCCCAACACGTATTTTAAAAACACGATATTATAAACATGAAATGAAAACCTTTATTAACAGATGCTAGGATCTGTCATCCTAGATGATGGAATTGTAGTTCTGCTTTTTAAATAAAGCAAGTATTTTAGAATTTCTTTAAACAATGTAATTATATAAAATCTTTGTTATTATTTTGGTAAGTATGCTCTTATTTTGTAATGTCTCCAGACCAATGAGTACTAAACACCATTTTGTGGTGTCTTATTTTGAAAACTTAGCACAAACAAAGTTGGGAAAAACAGAACAGGTGGAGTGGTGAAATGACCCACTAGTGGGTCATAATTAACAAATGGTCAGTACAAAACATCTTGCCTTAGTTGGCAGAATTTCATATCTGTAAATTGTTAGGCAAGACCAAAAATAAATAAGTACAAAATGCCAAAGGGGCAAAATCACAACCACCCACAGCGCCAACGGTGCGGCATATAGTAAAAAAAAACAAAAAACAAAAACAAAAAGACAGCTTGTCTGACTGGTTTACTTAAGAAGATGTGGTTTATCATTCCTTTAACATGCAGTGGCAGGAAATATTCCACTAAACCCATTCTTGTAAAGTCTGTCCTAACTTGTTAAATGAAGCTAGACACACTATGCTGTTTCAGGACAGAACTAAAATTAATTTAAAGAAATGTGTGCAACTACATGAAATTTAAATCTGATCTATTACCAAGTGATACAGAATTCAAATAAAAAAAATATACTTGCCAAAATGTTGATAAATGTTTAGAATCATTCATTAGCTACACTAATTGGGAGCAAATTTGTTTGATCAAAATTAACTTGGTTTGATTGAATATAAGTTGTAACTATTATCAATTATCGTATTTTAGTTATTATTTATTTTTTCATTTATTTGGAATTTAGTATTTTTTTCCTAGAGATTACCATATTAGTGATTTTATTTGTGTTTATATAATTATTTTTGTTTTTACATTAGAATAGATTTAGATATTGACCAAAATAGTCATGTTTGTAACTTTTCCCATAATCAAGCAGCCCTAGGACTCCACAAAGCTATGCTCTAGAATACATAGTTTAGCAGTAACTGCCAATGCAAACTCTAGTCTGAAAAGCCACAGGGCAAAGCTTGGTCAATTGCATGAAGTAATTGACTGCAGCGATCTCTGATTCTGAGCAAACATGTAGCAACAGTGGAACGACTGCCTTGTAACAGGAAGAAACCAGCAGAACCAGGCTCAGTATTAGCAATCATCTGCAGTGACTGGCTGGGGCTTTAAAGCACAGAGCAGACAGAAAACACAGCTGCACCAGACCAAGAGTACTTTCTAAGTTAAAAGAAAATAAAAGAGCACAGAGTTATAGCTCCCTGTTTTAGTCTAATATCAGTGTCCCTTAAATACGAGCAATTACTACATGATTGAGCAATACTAGACTTTTATAGCTTAACATGGGAAGGCATTTCTGTTGATATGTACAAATGGCAACATGTCAAAGACAGAGATTCATGAAGTGTGAATACAAAAAAAGCAACTTCGTTAAAGACTATATTGTACAAGTGCATAAATAGGAAATACTGCTGTAAAAAATTTTTGACAATATTTGCCAAACCAGTTTTAACCTGGTTTAAATAGTTTGCTCTTTCTTGCTGAAGCAGAACACCTAAAAAACATGCAACATGGGTGATATAAAATAATTAGAACTTGACCTGAAAAACATTGGCTACATATATTGACATATTTAAAAAAAACATTTAGGGAGAACAGGGCAGGAGGTGAATATATTTGTATTGAACAGCCTGCTATTTTAGGTTTGCTCAAAGCAAATTATAGCAGATTCATTGTCAGAATTCCAAATGTGAATAAATAGTCCAATGGCAGTGGAGCTGCCAGCAATGCATGAATTTCATGACACATTTTCCAGCTTGCAGTGCTTCTCTGCAAAAACTAAGAATTTTCAGAACATAAAATACACATTTTTACACTTCCCACAAATACATTGTAATCAGTCTCAAACTTTACATAATTTACTACCTCTAAAGTAAATTGTAAACAGTCAGTGATTTAATCAGGAATGTCCCAAAAGTCATTTACATACATTTACATCCTTCTTCAATGTGAAAAGCAGCTAAATGATGAAATGTAAAAATCTACTTTTCAAGTTTGCCTAGTCTGGACATTTTTATGTGTCCAGTTCCCTCCAGAATTTCACAAAAAGCACATTTTTGATACGACAGTGGTGTAATGAAATATTGAACTGTTCATGTGGATGAGTTGTCTTTTTGAACAGGACAGACAGCCATGCATATAAACAAATCTGCAGAGCTACACTGATCTCTCCTGATGGATTTCTCACAGTGATGCAAAGTGGTTGGTCTATGCAGAAAAATGTAATAGATAACATTATTGATGCTAAAACGAAGCCATGGGATACATTTCAAAGACAGCTCAAGCATTTTTGTTTTTTAGCATAAAGCACTAAATATATGATTTAACAATAAAAGTATATCCCTTTGTTTTGTCACTATGACTTACAGTTTAAGTGCTTTTTAATTGCACTTGACAAGCGCACACTGCCTAATGTGTCAAGAGTCATGTAACATCTAATCAGCCAAAGCAAAAGAGCACGAGCATGAATGAGGTACAACACTGTTACAGCTAGTGTATTGCACATTTAAAATCAATTCATGTATGAAAGCTACAGCTGTAGCTGCCAAAGACGGCATATATTATTAACTAGCTAGAGGCACACACTGAATACTAGATGACTATTAGACATAAACCAAGCAGGGAATCTGATGAGATAGTATAATGTGTATGTTAAACTACTCAGAAAGGCATTACATGGTTCAACACATCCCACCTCGGTGTGAAGGAGTTATTTGAAGGAGAAACTGTCATTTTAGCGAGGTTGAACCTTTGTAAATTTTGTTAAAAAGACAATGACTTGTATGTTTAATAATGTTTCACTGATTTATTCTGATATACAATGATAAAGATCATGGGTATGAACTAGTTTGTTTGCAGCAAACAGACTGGTAATTTGTCCAAGATGTACCCCTCCTCTCACCTATTTACCACTTAAAAAAAGCTTCCTCCCCACATTTGTTGGGGTTGCTAGGAGGTATTCTATGAAATTCCAGTGAAACAATCATAACTAATGCATATTTCGTCCTGCATAATTTACAATTTTAATTTGTCAAAGTGTCTTTTCCCACATTATATAACTATAATATGATGTAGAGGCCCTTTTGTTTTAGCCAGTCTTCAAAATAAGAAATACAAGGCAAGTTTATTTATATTAACACAGGTTAATGTCTCAAAAAGCATGGTATTAAAGGAACAAATGTTAAAATTCAAAGACACATTTAAATAAAAATTTCAACTGAAGTTTACAAAAGGGAGCATGCCATTTAAGAAAGGCCGATATTATTAGCCTGAAAATGACACCCTTAAGAAGAACTGAATCTAAATACAGTTCAGCCAGGTTAAAATGAACTAATTCATGTTTAAGTTTATGTTTACAGCTCCAACATGAACTAGGGGTCATTCATTTATCATATTTTGTTTAAATTAAACTTTAAAGTATTCATCAAGTGAGCAATTAACATGTTGATTTAGTCATTGCTTTGTATTTGAAACCTAGCTTTTGGCAGCTTATGTACATGTTTTATTCTTCCTTGTTGTCTTCGCTCAAATAAACTGTAATTAACTATGATGAATTAGCAAAACAGCTGCTTTTATTAACTTATTGTTATGACAGTGTCCACTGTTGCTACATCCTCATGCAGGAGGAGTGAATGCTGCAAGTTAGTGACTCAATGCAATCAGTTGGTTTTCCTTAGATATAAAACCATTTAACCAATTTTAATAATAAGCTGAATTTGACTGCATTGTTTTAAAACTAGGATCAGTTGGAATGTACAGGTCCTTCTCAAAATATTAGCATATTGTGATAAAGTTAATTATTTTCCATAATGTCATGATGAAAATTTAACATTCATATATTTTAGATTCATTGCACACTAACTGAAATATTTTAGGTCTTTTACTGTCTTAATACGGATAATTTTGGCATACAGCTCATGAAAACCCCAAATTCCTATCTCACAAAATTAGCATATCATTAAAAGGGTCTCTAAACGAGCTATGAACCTAATCATCTGAATCAACGAGTTAACTCTAAACACCTGCAAAAGATTCCTGAGGCCTTTAAAACTCCCAGCCTGGTTCATCATTCAAAACCCCAATCATGGGTAAGACTGCCGACCTGACTGCTGTCCAGAAGGCCACTATTGACACCCTCAAGCAAGAGGGTAAGACACAGAAAGAAATTTCTGAATGAATAGGCTGTTCCCAGAGTGCTGTATCAAGGCACCTCAGTGGGAAGTCTGTGGGAAGGAAAAAGTGTGGCAGAAAACGCTGCACAACGAGAAGAGGTGACCGGACCCTGAGGAAGATTGTGGAGAAGGGCCGATTCCAGACCTTGGGGGACCTGCGGAAGCAGTGGACTGAGTCTGGAGTAGAAACATCCAGAGCCACCGTGCACAGGCGTGTGCAAGAAATGGGCTACAGGTGCCACATTCCCCAGGTCAAGCTACTTTTGAACCAGAAACAGCGGCAGAAGCGCCTGACCAGGGCTACAGAGAAGCAGCACTGGACTGTTGCTCAGTGGTCCAAAATACTTTTTTCGGATGAAAGCAAATTCTGCATGTCATTCGGAAATCAAGGTGCCAGAGTCTGGAGGAAGACTGGGGAGAAGGAAATGCCAAAATGCCAGAAGTCCAGTGTCAAGTACCCACAGTCAGTGATGATCTGGGGTGCCGTGTCAGCTGCTGGTGTTGGTCCACTGTGTTTTATCAAGGGCAGGGTCAATGCAGCTAGCTATCAGGAGATGTTGGAGCACTTCATGCTTCCATCTGCTGAAAAGCTTTATGGAGATGAAGATTTCATTTTTCAGCACGACCTGGCACCTGCTCACAGTGCCAAAACCACTGGTAAATGGTTTACTGACCATGGTATCACTGTGCTCAATTGGCCTGTCAACTCTCCTGACCTGAACCCCATAGAGAATCTGTGGGATATTGTGAAGAGAACGTTGAGAGACTCAAGACCCAACACCCTGGATGAGCTAAAGGCCGCTATCGAAGCATCCTGGGCCTCCATAAGACCTCAGCAGTGCCACAGGCTGATTGCCTCCATGCCACGCCGCATTGAAGCAGTCATTTCTGCCAAAGGATTCCCGACCAAGTATTGAGTGCATAACTGTACATGATTATTTGAAGGTTGACGTTTTTTGTATTAAAAACACTTTTCTTTTATTGGTCAGATAAAATATGCTAATTTTGTGAGATAGGAATTTTGGGTTTTCATGAGCTGTATGCCAAAATCATCCGTATTAAGACAATAAAAGACCTGAAATATTTAAGTTAGTGTGCAATGAATCTAAAATATATGAATGTTAAATTTTCATCATTACATTATGGAAAATAATTAACTTTATCACAATATGCTAATATTTTGAGAAGGACCTGTATATACTTGACTTGGAATCTGTATGATTCAATTGAACTGACTTTGTAAGGTGCCATGAGACGTGTTGTGAATTGGCACTGTCTAAATAAACTGAATTCAACTGAGTTTAATTATTGTGCAAATTTCATAATTATAAAAGAAAATGATTCTGAAATTTGGACATTTTGCACGATTTAAAAAAAGAATCCTAATCCGGTTTCTTTTTAAGGACATTGGCTTGCAAAGTCTTCAATGATGTCCTGTTTTAGGTACTTATCTATGATGTTGTAAGGTGATCAAAAAAAAAAGATATAAGTGACAGAATTCTGCTGCATCTTGTCTTGGGGCTAAAAATAATAAAATTGGGGTTTAAAATAAAACTTTTTTGCAGTCTAACTAATACAATAGATTATGTTTAATTTCTAAGTATTGATATTTAAGCCATAACTTTTTAGTTTATATTCTTGCATTTAATGAAAGCCAAAAGCATTATAGTCAAGTTGGAGATTGCAATTTAGCAAGATCAGGTCCCCACAAAGACAGCAACGACTGACTGTGTGCTCATAACAGCTGAACCATACATGTCCTGCTCAAAGGCACAGAGACATGCAGTAGGCCAGCTCTTGCCTTGGAGGCAAACAATAATGTTGTTGACTCTGTTGTGCATAAAAAAAACTTAAAAAAAACACACTGTCCCTGAAAAACATGGTGTACACATTTTGTGCTCTCCTGTAGAAAGCACTATGATTTCAGGATGACCTGCGCCCACTTCAAGTTCGTTCTGTAAAAAAAAACAACAAAAAAAATAACACATTGCCCAGTTTGAAGTTTTCAAAAAATACACTCAAAACCATATATGTTTAAATGCATTAATGTACAACAGAATCAGAATCAGCATTATTGCCAAGTTCGTACATACAAACAAGGAATTTGACTCCGGTACACTTTGCTCTTTGGTTTTGTTTTTGCATTACAGAATATACATATTTACAATGTACAATTTACACATATATAATAAAAAGGTGCATTTGCAACATCTGTATGCTGTTGTTTTGTACTCTATTGAATGTTCAACAGAGAAACAGCCTGGCGGAAGAAACTGTCTCTGTGGCGGCTGGTTTTAGTGAACAGTGCTCTGTAGCGGCGGCCTGAAGGTAAAGCTCTGAACAGTTTATGTGCAGGGTGTGTGGGGTCTGCAGAGATTTTAGCAGCTCTTTTCCTGACCCTAGACCTGTATAAGTCCTGGATGGAGGGAAGGTCAGCCCCGATTATTCTCTCTGCAGTCCTGATTATTCGTTGCAGTCTGCACCTGTCCTGTTTTGTGGATGAGCCAAACCACACTGAGATGGATGAAGACAGGACAGACTGAATGATGGCAGTGTAGAAGATGACCAGCAGCTCCTGTGGAAGGTTGAACTTCTTGAGTTGCCTCAGGAAGCACAGTCTCTGCTGGGCCTTCTTTCGAACAGTGTCTATGTGTGAAGACCATCTCAGGTCCTCAGAGATGGTGGTTCCTAGGAACCTGAAGTGGTCCATGGCTGATACAGTGTTGTTGAGGATGGTGAGGGGGGTGTATGGGGGTGGTGTTCTCCAAAGGTCCACCACCATTTCCACAGTCTTGAGTGGGTTGAGTTAAAGGTAGTTCTGACTGCACCAGTGTACCAGCCGATCCACCTGCTGTCTGTATGCAGACTCATCACCGTCCTGGATCAGACCAATGACAGTGGTGTCGTTTGCAAACTTAAGGAGTTTCACGGACGAGTCCGATGAGGTGCATTCATTTGTGTACAGGGAGAAGAGGAGTGGGCATAGAACACCCCCCTGGGGGGCACCAGTATTTATTAATCTGGATCGGGAGAAGATGTTCCCCAGTCTCACCTGCTGCTGTCGGTCCGTCAGGAAGCTGTTGATCCACTGCAGGTTATTTAAGAATCCAGCTTTGTTTACCTGAGTAGATTGTTTTTTAAGATGCAAAACCTTCCCACGTGCCCATCATCATTTGTTCCATCTAAGCAGACACAGCTGCACAGTGGGATGGGAATGTCAAAGCACAGATGACTTTGTTATCAAAGTGTTGACATGATGTAATGCAGTGCGACTGTCTATCAGTGAACTGCGTCTGTTTGGGCAAAAATGAATCAAAGCTAGTGACAGACGGAGCAGTTGGTCTCTGCAAATGCAGCATGGATGGTACTTAATGACTGCACGGTGTGTTTTATTTACAGATGGTAGACAAAAGTCACCAGGCAAAGAAAGAAAAGTCATTTTGTCCAAAGCATTTTTGATTGAGTCATAGGAACAGGAAAATAACTTAGCTTCTCACATTATTGCTCCATCCCTTCAATTACAAGAGAATATTGACCAAATGGCTGTTGTAGACTCAGTAATTGTAATGTATTCATTGCATGAAATGGCCCATAAGTCATTATGTTAAAATCAATAAGCAAAGGATGGGACAAAAGACAGACTATTACACATTAAAAGTATGACTGTAGGATCCTGAAAGATAAGTTGAAAAGTTACTAACATTTTTAAAAAACATTATGTGCTCCTGGGTTGTACTGTCTCAGAAAATAAGAGCTTACTTACAGTAAAGTGATTGTCTTACTGCCACTGCATCAGAAAGAGAAATATATTTTTATTCTGTCCTGTCCAGATATTGACTAGATATAATATAATAGTAATAGTAAAGTGAGTAAGTAGTTTTGCAGTGATTCCTCCTTACCCCTTTTGTTTTGTTATCATAATTTATTAGTTGATTGGTTTTCAGTTTGCTTATTACCCTCTTCCTTTTGCTTAGTGGTTTAGTTGAGTGTTACTAGCTTAGTGAGAGAGTTTATTGACTCACGTATTTTGAGTGTAAAGTTGAACTATTGTGGTAATAAATTCTTGTGTTCTGGAGGAAGTATGTTTGTGTTTATTTTTTGTATGTGTGCAATGTTTGCTGTTTGAGAACTCCCATGCACAAATTAACCTTCACCTATTGTTCTACAATACCACCCAGTTAGGCTGGAATTCATAGAACAATATCTGACAGAGACTGAAAGTTGTTTGGCAAATGATTCCTGACAATCATGTGGTGCCCCGATTTGAGTAAATCAAAATATTCGGTTTTAATACTTTTGTCGATGTTTGAAAATACTTATTAATAGTTGCGGAAAGCCAAACTTTTTGCCATCATTGTTGCGCTACATGGGTCAACACATCTCTTTGTTCTGTGGTTTTCCACCTTTCATTTCTATCCTTTTACATGGCAAACATAATTTGATGAAATTCAGAATTATCTGGGAAACAGAAGAAGAGATGGCTAATAAACCTAAATTCCTGGTTACAGGTCAGTTCAACAATTAACTTAACCACAAAGCCTGTAGGACTAAAATGTCTTATTTTGTTCCTTTACACCATGGTGTTCAGGATCACCCTGCAACTAAACACACAGTCCATATTTTTAGATGCGGTGCAGCTGACCCAAATATAGTATACATGGGAGTGGTATGTCTATAAAGACCCACCAGTTTGCTCAAACAAACATAGACAAATGTGGAGCCTGATGTGTTTTAACACTGATGTGAGGGACACACACGCACACACAAACACAAACACACACTAAAAAAATAGAGAATTTAAATATTGAGAAGCCAGCACAATGACTTGTGGCAGGGATTAACACTAAGTGTTCAATTACTGTAAGCTTCTGGAAGTCTGTATTGTTGTCTTCCGATAATGGGTACTCACAGCTGTCTGCTAAGGAGATCTTGAAGGACACAGACAGATCAATAAACACAGATTTTTACACACCTGTAAATTCAGCTCCATCTCAAATTTAACTTTGCAATGAAAACAGACTAAGGCACCCAGAACAAAAGAGAGGCACATACAGATGGATGTGATATAAATGAGATAGTAATTTCTTTCTAGATAAAAATAGAATAGACTGCATTTTAGCGGCACTGAATGATGTGCAGCTAAAAGTAAACATTCAACCATCGCACATGCAACTTTAGCATACTGAATTTAAACCCCAAGCAAAGCCAGGATCACAGCTTGGAAATGCTATCTATGTGCCACATATGCACCATTGCTACGAAATGTGTGAGTGGGCCACTCAAATGTCACAGCAATGTCCTAATTACAAAAGTGTTTATTACGTGAATGGTTAGAGTGACTACTCTGACATATTTTCTGATTAATTCAGTTTCGATTGTTTTGTCCACTTTCAAAGAAAAAAGAGCCTTACTTGCAGACAGAAGTGTGTAGCAGTAAATTTAGGAGTTGTGAGCTCTAACCAGAGGTTCATTAATTTTTTAGGTCGAGCTCCTCTTTAGTCATTAGAGGGAAAAATACTTGATTCTAACATTTCAGTAAGATAAAGATGAACCATACAAACAGGGATAAGTTTATTTTCTTTCACAGCAACTCCAAGAACAAAGAATCTTCATCAATCTTTTTTTCTGTTTCTGCCCTTGTCTCTCAATTGGTTCTCAACATGCACAGATGAAAGCAGATATGTTCAAACACAATATAAAAATACCTTACCTAAATACCTTAATAACCTTTTCTTTCTAGTCTGACATTAAATCAGACTAAACGTTTGCTGTTCTATGTCAGGATTACCAGCAATTATTTATACTAGCTAAATGCTACAATAATGACACAATAAATCACTGTATTACTTTCTTTAAATTCTGAAATATGCAACAATTTCCTTAGTAACTGGTAGATTTGTCTTGTAAACTATATGACTTGGGTCAAAATTTTGAGTGGCATTGTATTGCCCAAAAAAAAAAAAAATCTTCCATTAATTATTAAACAGAGTATAAATAATTTTTAACATGGCCGTTTTATTAATATGGACATAGAAGAAAATATTTTTTTATCATCTTTTTAGAAAAAAAATGTCTCATTTATTTTAGATGCAAACTTCTTGCTTGAAAGAAAATAATTTTTTGCTTTGTGGTAAGTATTTAAAAAATCTATTCTTCTGGTATCTCTGTCCTGTGCAGATATGTTATCCCCAATCAAATCCCACCTTTTTCAGGACTGCTAACAAGTGTCTGCTGCTGGCTATATACATCAAAAATGTGACTGAAGACTTTTAATATGTTGACAATAAATAGATGTAAATTGTATCAAGTGATGCACAAATAAAAAAAAATGCTCACCATTCATATTCAATCAAATTTCAAAGGGAATTGTTCTTCTATGTTTTGCATGTCATTAGGTTCATTTTCACCTGCTTTAAGCTCTACAAGGTTCTTTTCTACAACGTGGTTGTAGGGCTATTGCAGATCAAAGAAAAGAATTACGTGGCCACGTAGGACTAAACATCCACCAAAGAAAAGTTAGTAATGTCTAGATTAATTTTACAAGAACAAACTTGTGAATACTCATAAATTTGCAAGAAAAGAATGACAATATTCCAAGATTAATGGGATAAATGTAAAACCAGGACATTCTCTGACATTGTAGTTAAAAAATCTTTTAAGAAAAAAAAACTCTTAAGTTTATCATAACAAAATAGATATTTTCCAAAATGATAGATCTAAACTCTTTTCCTGTTGCAGAAGAACGTCTCCTGGGTTCATACTCGATGAATCCATGTTGCAGCTTCTTCCTCACTGTCTCATGCTTGTATTCTGTATATGTCTGGAGATGTAGTTCAGATACAGGAAAGAGTCCGATGTATCCTCAATTTACCACTTTAATTGAAAAGCTGTCCTTTTTTTTTTTTGCAAACGTACAACTTTTCGACATCAGAGAATATCCATTTTTTAGAGTAAATATTTGAAATGTAGATACTTCTTTCTGGTTAAAATTTACTTCTTTGTGGCCACATAACTTTTTTGTTCCATCTACAATGGCCGTTATACTCCATTGTACATTTTAACTAGACATTGATTTGCGTTTTCTTCCTTCATTGTATCATTCTTTTATTCACATACGTGTGACAGGATACAGGCAATCCATAGATATTTTATGTCTTTAGGACATTTTAATTCCCTTCAAGAACAAGTCAGAAGTGAAACAGTGCTGTTTAGTATGCTTGAAATAGCCATTCTTTCATTAGAATATGTTGAGCCAGGAGCCTTTACCAATCTGAGACTTTCTTTTGACTTTACACTTATCAAAAATCAAATAGTTAAGAAAAAAACTCTTTACCCTGAATCCCCTCCTTTATTGACACTGTAATTAATCACTTCTCAAATATTTTGTCATTGTTTAAGGTAAGTAAAGCACTGTTATTGTGACATATATTAAAAATATCCTTTGAAAAATTAAGATTATCCCTTGAAAAATAAATGTTTATTGATACATTTACTCTTACATTCTGGTCAATAAAACGCAGCATCTTTTAGAGATGTCATTCCCCTAAAATTCTTGAATGTTATTTTTTATCTCCCTCTAATGAAACAGTTTTGTGGAAGTAGAGAATGTGAGCACATCTTCTATCTAAGTAAATTCAGACAGCACCACTTACTATTCAGATAAGCAGGGAACATCAGCATAAAAAGCTGGCCTCCAGAAGCAGGGCTCACTGCCGAAATGTGAAGAAAATGACACGTGGAGATACTATCTGTTGTTGCTGCTGCTTAATGTCATATGAAACCACAGCTAGCAGTCTGCAGTATTCATCCAGTCCACAAACCCGCTCACGTTGTTGTGCATTTGAGATTGCTTCTTTTTACTGCTGCTTCTCCTTCAAACAGAAGGGCAAACAGCTTTGTCCTTGTTAAACTGGAACAAATCACCTCAGGACAACAGCCTCATCAGTATGGATTCACACAGTTAAACTTCATCATCCAAACCCCTTTGGCTCAGTATTTTGTCCATCCAGTTCTTTAACAAGACAGTTGGCAGTGGTGCCCAAAATTAGGATGGGTATCTTCGTTCTCTTATCTATTGATTGTCGTTCCTGTAACACCAGCTGTGGAAAATTAGCATGAAATTATCCCAAACCATTTCTCTGCCTGAAACAAGCACCAGTAGAGAGAAAGAAAGGCTCACACCTCAAGAGGGAGGATTGTATGAAGTATTTTAGGGATTTAATGGGAGCACAGAATTAGAGACATACTTTTCTCTTCAAAAGTTTCCCTCTCTTTCAAGATTTTTAATCTTTCTAGAATATTCACTCAGACACAAATGTGTTTGGAAAAACACTAGTTTTTAAAAAACTTAGATTTTACCGCAACACTAAAAAAGCTCAAGGATTTATTGATCTTAAAATATGTTAAAGGTCACACTTGAAAGCCACTAGAAAATCATCTGCAGCACAGAATCATTTCACATCCAGTTTTAGCGTTCAGCAAATAGCACAGGCAAAAAATAGAAATACAGAAATGAAGCTAAAATCTTGCTTTTTAAACTTCTAGAGAGAGAAGGACCATGGGCCCCACTGCAACTTGCTAATGAGAACAGTGCCTTGCTTTCTTTCCTTTGAATTATTTAAAAATGATCTAAAACATTGATACTGAAGCAAAATTCTCACAAAACTATCTCACATATCCTAGCAAATCATACTGCTATGAAGCTAAACATTCTGTTATGTATCCAGTTTTTACACAAGGCCATCAGAGAAAAATAAAGTTCCAAGAAAATGTTTGGAGTTCTTGCTCTTTTTATTACTTTTAATCATGAATGAATTTTTTCTCTTTATCCATGTTTTTCTAATGTAAAAACACATGGCATACCTTAAACTGGCTATGCGTGACACATGCAAGACAGATTTATGCTGCCTTGCATGTGTCACAGATCAGCAGGATCTGTGGTTTAATAAACCACAGATCCTGTGGTTTATTAAACAGGATCTGAGGATCGTGCGTTTTGGGATCTTGTACTATTAAACACCTTTAATTACCTGAAATATCTTCAATTTAATTTTCCTTTAAATCTTTCCAATTTTCTTAAGATATCTTGCTTTCACTTCCTTGTTTCCATGCATCAGTTTAATTTACCTGAGCTCTGCCTATTTGTCCCTCTTCTGTTGCTTCAATGGATTTTTTAACTTCATTTTTCTTACTCTTATTTAATGCTGAGAAATGCAGTTTTAACAAAATGACACTCTGTAATGGTTAGTCTTGTCCTAAAATATAATTTTATATGTAAGACGTTGTTGCATGAGTGGTAATTATTCACGGTATTCAAACAGGAAACAGTCACAGAGAGAATTGTGGGAACATTTCACAAAGCTCTAAAGGTTGGTAGGGGAACCCTAGTAGGCTGCATAGAGGACTGCATATTAGGTTCCCACTCTATCACTACACAAAAAAGATGTTTTAGTATTTATACCCCTTTTAAATTTATTAAACAACTAACAACCCCTCTAAACTTGAATATATTTTTAGGACATTTTATGATAGACCAATAAAAAGATGAGCATATTTATAAAATCAAATGAAAATAATAAGTGGTTTTCCAGTGTTTTTTGTGAGATACTGTATTTTACTATGTATTCCTCGCATTGCTATATTTGGAGATCAATCCGCCGGGGGGGAGACAGGTGCGAGTCTCGAACGTGTGCCTGTGCTGACTCGGCTGGAGTGTTCCTATGGTCCAGGTAAGCCGAAGGTGGGTGGACAGGTGGCGCTTAAACAGCCTGGAGGGCTCGCAAGGGCAGCTGCCAGACCAGAAACAATCCAGAGTCCAGATTCAACAGTAGGGTCTTCTAGAGAGGGAATCCCAACTTCGGCGGCTGGGCTTGAACGGCCTAAAGCGAAGAGGAAAAACAGACAATTAGTCAAAAGGCTTTCAAGAGATCTTCCAAAATTTCAGAAGTAGCTGGCCAGGTGATCACTACCGCAGCAGGCAAAACACCCAGGCGTAGAAGTGCCAGCGAGCCACCCTCATATATTCCTCCAGCTGATGAGGCAACGATGTGCACCTGTCAAACTCTCCGATCTCCAGCTCCAGCGCCTCTTAGAGGTGAGAGAAGGTTAGTAGCAGGGGATGGACCGAATAGGTGGGATGGCCCTGGTAGTCCTGGGCGGGGGTAGGGGACACAGGTGGAGAGCAAAGCGTGCTGGTCTAGACCGGCTTAACTTGAGAGATGTGAAAAACAGGATGAATCCGGAAACTGGCGGGTAAACAAAGTCGAACTGAGGCGGGACCAACCAGAGACTCGATGGAATATGGGCCAATGAACCTGGGAGATTGCTTTCGGGACAGGGACTTGAGGTGGACATCCCGTGTGGAGAGCCACACGTGCTGACCCGGTCGGTAGGCCGGGGCTGGGACGCGCTGCCTGTCGGCGTAGCGCTTGTTCTGGGCCACAGACCGATGCAGAGCCTTCGTCGCCGCAATCCAGATGCGCTTGCTCCTGCGGATGGTCTGTCGTGCTGACGTTACTGTGATCTCCTTCTCATCGGACGGAAACAAGGACGGTTGATATCCCAGGGAGACTTCAATTGGGGTCCCCGATCTGACAGCACGTCCTGAGGTATTCCAAGGAGCCGGAACACATGTTTAACCAGGAACTTGGTGGTCTGGAGGGCTGATGGTAATCTCCTGAGAGGGACAAGATGACAGGCCTTAGAAAACCTGTCCACAATGGTCATAATGGTGGTCATACCGTGAGAAGATGGTAGACCCTTGACGAAGTCCACTGCGATTTGGGACCAAGGTCGAAGGGGAATGGCCAGTGGTTGCAGAAGGCCCGCAGGCGGGCGGCTCGATGTCTTATTCCGCGCGCAGACTGGGCAGGTGGAAACATATTCTCTGACCTCTCGGTGCAGCGGGGGCCACCAGAAGTGTCTGGTAATACCTGTGTAGCGCTTTCTTGTATCTAAAGCTAGATTTAGAATCAGAATCAGAATCAGAAAAGCTTTATTGCCAAGTACGTTTTTGGACATACAAGGAATTTGTTTTGGCGTAGTCAGTGCAATACAGTACAAATTAAACAGTATAAACATATCTACAATATGATATAAATATATGTGCACAGTTTTAAGTGAGTGAGAGTAAATATAGAGCAGTATTGGATGCAAGAGCAATACAACAGTGCAGGTGATCATTGTGCAAGTAAAGCAGGAGTCCAAGCTGAGCGTTAATGTAACGCATAGAGTTACAGGTTACATAGCGCTCTGGGTTCTACTTATTTAAGGTCACACCCCAAGAACTGGTTTTACTGCACCTCCCATGAACCACCAGATACTGAGTTGTCATAAATAATTAAACTTAGTAAACTGCCTATGTCTGACCCATAAATAACGATGCTTTATAAGTTTAAAGTATTTATTTCCCAAACTTCGAAATGAAAATTAAAGTAGACCACATGTGAACTAGTGAAATATACCATCACACTGTAGTGTAACCGACCTTAGGTTGGACTGAATGCTTATAAATCAAAACAGGTACCATCTGTTTGCAGTTTTCTTTAACCTCTCCAATACCCCAACAGAAAACGCAAATAAATATACAACAAACTTTGTCAACCACCTGAGTTATAAATAGGAACTTTCCCGTTCGTTTAAATGCTTATTGAGCTCTAAATGAACTTATTTTGAACAGTCCCGAACACATAAGAGTCCTTTAGTCTTAATTCAATACACAGAAATTACAGGATAATTTTAATTAGCGGACCCACAAAAAAAAACATATAAAACAAATAGAAGCCGGCAATATAGTCCATAAACCCCCGGTGCAGGCCTGTTACTGACGACACTCACCCTTGGTCCTCAATCCACAGTGACGGATTTATATAAGGTCCTGACGACTCATCCCCGCCTTCCTCGGTAAAGGCGGAGGACACCGCGGCCAAATCCAAACAGCGGGCCCAGCGCGGGTGCAACTAGTCTTCCCTTATCCACAGGCTCCGGTGCAGACCTCCAGCATCCAGCACACCGCCCGCTTCTTCCTCGATCCGTCCACTGTCCCTCGGCGCTAGTGCACAGTTCAGTTGTTGCACTTTTTCCTGTTGGTTTCCCCGGCTTTTCCCCAAACCGGCTCACAAAAAGGTCCGGCAAACTCCACCCAGACACCTCGTCTTGAGCTGTCTTTCTTTTTTTTTTTTTTACAAACTACACTATATCGTTCGTTCTTAAAGTGACAGAACACAATATTTTAATAGACTTCTTACTTCAACTGTTTATTTTCTTTTTACTGGACTCTTGCCCAGTTCAAACTCCTACCAAAAGACTTAGAAATTCTTATATCTTATTTTAAGATATTTAGCTGCATACATTGTTATTTTTCAAAACAACAATAACATATTTATATTCTGGGGAACCCAGGGGTTACACCTGCAATAGTTTGACTGGCTCCTGGGTGGATGGCGAACTTTGAAGAGTGGAACCAGGCAATCAACCGGCCCCGTACAGCTGTGGGGACGAACATGCAGTTGGGTGGTTCGACTCCCGGGCACGGGTCAGCAAGGAGGGCCTGCCGCACCCAGTCCTCGATCTCCCAGGTTACGGCCCCAACGGTACAGCTGGGAGGCAGGATGGGCGCGGCCTGCTTCTCAGAGTCGTCAGAGGTGAACTGTTGGGACAGGGCATCGGGCTTAACGTTCTTGGTGCCAGGTCTGTAAGAAATTAACAGGTTGAATCCAGAAATAAAAAAGAGACCAACGTGATTGATGGGGATTTAAACATTTGGCAGACTGGATATACGACAGGTTTTTATGATTGGTCAAAACCAGCACAGGGAGCTCAGAACCCTCCAGCCAATGCCGCCACTCCACCAAGGCGAGCTTAATGGCCAGCAGCTCCCTCTCCCCGACATCGTAGTTCCTCTCCAAGAAGGCGCAGGGGTGGAGTTTGCCATCCTGGCTCTGACACTGGGAGAGCACCGCTCTCACCCCAGTGTCCGAGGCATCCACCTCCAATGTGAACTGTTTTCCTGGATCCGGGTGGATGAGGACCTGGGCCCAGGCGAACTTGCTCTTTAACTGGTTGAAAGCTGCTTTGGCCAGGTGAAGGGGACCTTGGTGGATGTCATCGCCGTCAGGGGGGGCTGTAGTCCTGAATAGACCTATAAAAATTTACAAATCCCAGGAAACGTTGTTTCTGAGTGGTTGGGGCTGGCCAGTCCTCCACGGTCTTCACCTTGTCAGGGTTGGGGCGAACCGGCCGACCTTCGAGGACAAAACCTAAAAAACTGATGGTGAGTCGGTGGAATTCGCATTTCTTGGCCTTGACAAAGAGCTGGTTCTCCAGGAGGCGCTGTAGGACCAAGTGGACATGTCGGCGGTGCTCCCCAACAGTTCTGGAATAAATCAAAATGTCGTCCAGATACACAAAAACGAACACGTTTAAAAAATCCCTCAGCACATAATTTACTAGAGTCTGAAAAACTGCAGGTGCGTTGCACAATCCAAATGGCATCACCAGATAATCAAAGTGTCCCAGCAGGGTCTTGAACGCCGTCTTCCACTCATCCCCCCGGCGGATCCGGACTAAATGGTATGTGTTTCTAAGGTTGAGCTTGGTAAAAATAGTTGCCTTGTGAACGGGCTTGAAAGCAGACGAGAGCAGAGGTAAAGGGTATTTATTTGTAACTGTAATGGCGTTCAACCCCCTATAGTCGATGCAGGGGTGTAAGGAGCCATCTTTCTTACTGACAAAGAAAAAACCCGCTCCGAGTGTAGACGAGGACGGCCAAATTATGCCGGCTGTGGGAGACTCAGCTATATAATTCTCCATTGACCCCCTCTCTGGTTGAGATATCTTGCATAACCGGCTGGAGGGCAACAGAGCTCCCGGTAGGAGGTCGATTGCGCAGTCATATGGGCAGTGAGGAGGTAAAGACAGGGCCCGTGTCTTACTGAAAACGGAACTAAGATCATGGTATTCATGCGGCACCCGGGTGAGATCAGGTGGTTCGTCCTCCACCCCCTCCACAGATGTTCTAGGGGTAACAGCTGACAAACAGGTTGACAAATACTGGGCAAACAGGTTGACAAATACCGGGCAGACCAGGACTCATTTCTTAAATCAGTCTAGTTTAAATGAGGGTTATAGGTCTGCAGCCACGGGAAACCCAGGACTAATGAGGCCTGGGAAATGGGAAAAACAAATAGTGCAACGCGTTCTCTGTGATTTCTAGATGATACTAATTCAATGGGTTCAGTTCTGTGTGTTATACTGTAGAGCATCTGGCCATCTAGAGCCAGAACCTGGCATGGTACTGGCAAGACCTCGGTCCTAATGCGTTGCTGTCTGACAAAATCCTGATCTATCAGATCTAGCTCACAGCCCAAATCTAATAAGGCTGACAAAGAAACTGTGTGTCGATTTATCAATAATGTGGCTGGTAGCGTGAAACGAGAGGGCGTGAAACCGGCGGACCCGCCCATTTGGCCGGATCGGACAATCAGAAATCAAATGCTCAGAGGAACCACAATAAAAACACTGCCCGGCCTCCCTACGACGCTGCCGCTCGTCATCAGGAAGCTGCGCCCTCCCCAACTGCATGGGCTCGGGCTGGCACGGTGGCTGCACTGGCTGGGACAGAAACAGAGGAGGAGAGGCGAAATGCGCTCTACCAGCGGTCCGCTCAGAACGGGTCCGCCTCCTCTCCCTCATCCGGGTGTCCAACCGGACGGCCGGGGCGATGTAATCGTCCAGTCCCTCGGGCTCATTCAAAAGGGTGAGTTCGTCCTTCAAAGTCTCATCTAGAGTTTGAAAAAACGTGGATTTTAAGGCGCTGGAGTTCCAACCTGATGCAACTGCCAGCGTGCAAAAATCAATTGTGAACTCTGTCAGTGGTCAACCATGCTGCCTTAATGCTCGCAAACGGCGAGCCACACTAGAACGGTCCATGTTTATATCGAAAGTCAACTTAAAATCTTTAATGAATTCGTCATAGGTGCAGCTAAAATGGTTGTGGTTTTGTAAACCACAACCCGGGGGGGAGACAGGTGCGAGTCTGGAACCTGTGTTGACTCGGCTGTGGGGGAGAATGCCCCCACACTCCCCCCTTTTTCCATTTTCTAACAGTACCAAATGGAAAACCCTAAAAACCGAGTTGAAACAAGCAGGTACTAGTGGAAACTGCGTTTTAGGTAGGATTCAGCTATACTCATTGAGATAATGGGTGTAAGGTGTGATTGGCCATTTTTCAAACCTGCCAGAAAAGCTGTTGAAGTTGTCAATCAATATTGTCTTGCATCATTTGCTGAGAAACTGTTTATCAGCTTCTTGTTGTAGCTTCTCTTAGCTGCTCTGACCTCAGTTTGTTTCTGGCCTGCTTGTACAGGACCTGCAACCCTCTGCTATAGGCCTCTTTCTTTGTCTGGTACAGCTTGATAATACAGTACGTGGAATGAGCTGTGGTTTGTTGTTGTATGGTCAAGAAGTCTTTGTGTGCACACACCTCATAACAAAAACGGATTTATGATGTCACAGTGTCACTGAGTTAATTCAAATCAGTTCCTGCAGTTTCATAAACACTCCAATCTGTGCAATCAAAGCAGGTCTATAACTTCTGCTTTGACACCTCTGTCAACCTCATTATTGTCCTTACCACACGGTTAGATTTTACTTTCTGCCTGTAGCTTGGTATGAGATGAAGCAGAAAGTGGCCAGAGAGTCCTAAGGCTGCATGGGGACAGTGTGGTAGACATCCTGTAAAACTTCGAACCTGTGGGCCAGAGTGACCTTTCAAAACAGCTAAAGCCCTGGTAAATGAGGTCCGGGATATGTTCTCTGAGCCATGTTTTGGTGACACAAAAGGCAACAGCAGGCGCGGACGCCTCGGATGTTTTGTGAATAGCCCCGGACTTCTTGATAGAAGAAATTTAGAAGTATTAAAAAGATGCAGCCACAAAATTGTATTGGACTTCACATTTTTATTTTAAAACAATCAGATTTTTTCAATTGTGTTCCATATAATCACGTCCAACTCCACCTAAGTTGACAATGAGTTAAAAGGAGAAGACAAAAAATTGTTATTTGCGCACTTGCGGCACCGCGAATGCGCAACTACGCGCACAGCCAGAGACGGACTCCATTCTGGAGAAGTCCAGAACAGCAGTTTACTCCAGTTCGACCTGCCTCCTTCCTTCATTACCTGAAATGTTACACTGAGCGCCTCAAACAAGGCTCATTTCAGAGCAACCGCGGAGCCAACCAGAGAGTGGGAGGCTGGTGGGTGTGGGTGCAGGAACAGGTGGGACGCCGAGCGGTATAACCCAGACAAAGATAGCGGTAAAATCTGAATGCTGACTCGGAATGAGCTAACTGTAAGTTACAGCTAATAACTTATTCACCCAGCAAGATATGAAGTGGAGGTTCACTCAAGCATCTTCAGGGTCATGATGAGGAACTTTCACCTGAGCTAAAGGTGAAGTTAAATGATCTGTCTGTGATAGAAAACAGTAGCAACCTTCTCTGTGAGCTTCTAGCCGGATTTGCATCATAATGTGAAAATATCTGGTCTTTTACTTCAGTCAAAATAAAAGCATGTAATCCTAACGTAGCTGAACACATTAAAAGGTCCTTCAGATCAACACATTGCATCTTATTGCAGCAGCCAGTCTTATAGTCTAGTTCTACATGTAGACAAAAAAAAGTGTTGCTCATTAAACCAGGAAAATATCTCTTAGTTCCAATAAGATGTAGTAGAAAGACCAAAAGTAAGCCTCCCTCTTCTCTTTCATATCTTCTGTGCTGATTCTAAACATACAGCTCTGGCTTTAAAGATGCTGTATAATTAAGAAATAAATCATAGCAATTAATCACAGGTGGACCATTGATTAGTTAACCATTTTATTTTTCTAAATTACACATGTAATATAACCTAAACTAATTAAACAAGGATACAGGTTTACTGAAGGTGAGACATGCATATCATATGTATACAGTTATTAATAACTGCAATATTAGTACTGATAAGGTCCAGGAATAGGCTCTATGCTCTATTTTAAACACCACAACTCCTCTCAAATTTTTTTTCAGAAGTGGAATGAAGGGCTGAAAAGATGGCAGTAAAAGAGAACAGGTTCATTAAAGAAGGAACAATTTTAATGAAATGTTTCAAAAGCTCTTGGCATTATTAAAATAAATAAATGTGTTTTAGGATTAACCACTTGACTAAAATTTAAGAAAATCAACTTTATACCAGTTTCCTTGTTTGAAATGTAAGAAATTAAGACAATGGATCCTCAGGAGTAGAACGTTTTGATGAGAGTGTAACGTTTAAAAAGGTAATTTATGTAGATGACAAAACAAGCAAATTTATCTGGCAAAATATCTGATTACGTTTTTTATCATTATCTGCATCAGCAAAATCGTTTTTCATCAGTCCTAAACTCTGTTTCTCCTTATCCTTCATTCAGCTTCTAACAAAATAAAAACCAAGTAAAATTATTATTTACCTTTTTTTGTTTGATTCACAATAATTTACATTCAGTCTAAATCCAGCCGAGACAGAGAACTGGTACAATATGTCCTATATTATTTTTATTTTAAATTACCTATAAATTGTCTTATTTAAATCTAAATATTTTGGATTTGGGCTAAAGACCTTAATGTTATGAGACCTTAAAAACGCCCCTGGGCAACAGATATATGAAAGTCTGATGTTTGTTTGTTTTTAGTTAAGACGCAGTAGTTCATCCCTTTTGTTTGACAGGGACCAGATGCTCAGCTGGTGTGTAGATCAGTGGTTCCCATAGTGGGGTGGCAAAATGATTTTCATAATTATCTAAATGTGACCACTGACGTGTATGGAGGTCCAAAAGCATCCATCCATCCATCCATCCATCCATCCATCCATCCATCCATCCATCCATCTTCTGTACCTCTTTCTTTCGTACAGGTCGCATGGGAGCTGGTGCCCATGTCCAGGATTATATGGGCGAGAGGCGGGTACACCCTGAAAGGGTTGTCAGTCCATTGCAGAAAATTGGAACATGACATAAACAGATGTCCCATGAAATAAAGAAATGTACCATGAAATGTCCCTTTAAATAATTAAATAATATGTGATGAAAATAAATAATTAAATGACATTAAAAAAATAAAGTCATTTTAAAATACATATAATTATTACACATATTGTATAAATAAATACAGAGTGGAAAATATGTATACATTTTTAGGGGGTTGCCAGTCCATTCCAGACAGTTATTTTGAGACCACAGGCTGAAAAAAGCCCTGGTGTAGATGGAGGGAAACTGGAGAACAAAAGCCTAGAGAGAACTGCCTGATTCTTAGGAGGTCTTCTTTAGTTAAAGTAATTAGAAAATAGCACCAAACTACAAAGTAAACACACAAGTATCAAGGCAGCCATCCATGCCACCATTTTGGACTGGTGGACTAGTGGAGTAAGACAAAAGTTAGTGATGGAAGAGAAAAGTAAATCTTAATTTCTGTCAGGGTATCTATAGCTTTTAGCTGGCTAATGGGCACACACGCCCAGTCTCCTCCACACACTCATACACCATGTATTAGTGTGTCACTTATTTATTCATTAACTTTCTCTGCAGTGTACTCCTACTCGAAGGCTTTCTCACTAACATCCTATACATCCTCACAGCTAGTGTCCATTCAGTTTCAGGTTGATTGGCTGTTATTTCTCAGTCTGGATCTAATGGCTAATTACCATCCAGTTAATGATCTCTAGCTTTCACTGATTTACTCGGTTGTTCCCTCTCTCATCAGCAGAAGATCCGGTATGAGCAAGGAACGGGTAGGCGACAAAAAAGGCTATCCAAGAATTATACCTATTTTTTTTATATACTTCTATTTTCCTTAACTTATGAAAAGCTAAACAGACACTGATTTTAAAGATCCATCTGGTTCATGTTTGTGCTTTAAGCTTTTTAACAGTCAAATGCTTATCTCATGATTTTTGGGTTGGGTTGTTTCATCACAACACAGGGAATCAGGGAATCAGGATATGAAGATAGACTGCTTTGAGTCAAAACCAGTAGAAGGCATGCAGGTAATTGCTGTTTCATGTAACCAAGACTTGCACCACTGAAAAATGCACCACGGCAGCATGAAAATCCATTATCGCCATCTTATTTAAAGAACGGACCACAATTCTTCCCTATATCCCAAAGTTCCCAGCACATTGTGTTACCTGTACCTAAATAAGTAGTTGTCATAATTTAGTTTTTTTTCAGTGATGTACTGTGATCTTATTAATAATAGTTCTTTTTTTTTCAGCACTAGAGGCCTTTATTTTGATAGTAGGTAGACAGGAAGGAGGGGCAAAGAGAGGGGGAGACATTCGGCCGGGTCCGGGACTCAAACTCGGGATGGCCACATCACGGACTATAGCCTCTATATGTGGTCTCGGGTTTAACCCCTACACCACCAGCGCCGCGTCAATAATAGTTATTTTACATGTTGAGAAAAGATAAGCAACTCCTCAGAGGACTGGAAGGCTAATTGCGGGTCAGACAGCTAACCTCAACAATTTACAACCTAAAATTTATAGTTTAAGATTACCTAATGCCATGGACCCCTTTCACTCAAATTAGTAGCATTTGTGTCAGTTCCTTAGCAGCGATGCATACCTGCAGTATATTTGGCATTTCAGTTGTTTATGTGTAAAGTGCTCGAGCGCTTCAGGACGTTCTTCAAACAATGGGGAGCAAATGGGTCAGAACCCAGGGAATAGAAACTGGAGATAAATCTAGCTGTTAACAAATGTTATTTTTGGTAAGAAACCAATAAAAGACAATAAAGTGCACATAAAAAATGCTTTCCCTCAAATGAAAAAAGGTTGCTTGTCTAGACGTTCATAAAACCAGAATCAGTGATGAGAATCAGTGTCTCCAAGTCTGAGGACATGGTCTTGAGCCGGAAAAGTGTAGAGTGCCTTCTCCGGGTCGGGGGGAAGGTCCTGCCTCAAGTGAAGGAGTACAAGTATCTTGGGGTATTGTTCATGAATGAGGGAAAAATGGAGCGGGAGATCAATAGACGGATTGGTGCTGCATCAGCAGTGATGCGGGCCCTGTACCTGTCTGTTGTGGTGAAGAGAGAGCTGAGACAAAAAGCAAAGCTCTCGGTTTACAGGGTGATCTACGTTTCTACCCTCATCTATGGTCATTAGCTTTGGGTCATGACCGAAAGAACGAGATCATGGATACAAGCAGCCGAAATGAGTTTCCTCTGCAGGGTTTGTGGGCTCTCCCTTAAAGATAGGGTGAGAAGCTAGGTCATCCGGGAGGGACTCAGAGTAGAGCCGCTGCTTCTCCACGTCGAGAGGAGCCAGTTGAGGTGGCTTGGGCATCTGGTTACGATGCCTCCTGGACGCCTCTCTGGTGAGGTGTTCCAGGCGAGTTCCACCAGGAGGAGGCCCAGAGGAAGACCCAGGACACGCTGGAGGGACTATGTTTCTCGGCTGGCCTGGGAACGCCTTGGGATTCCCCTGGACGAGCTGGCCCAAGTGGCTGGGGAGAGGGAAGTCTGGGTCTTAGACTATTGCCCAACCCCGGATAAATGGAAGACAATGGATTGATGGATGGATTGAACAATTTATATAAAATTATTGCCCCCTAAAATATTGATACAAAAAAATGGATAATATTAAAAATCACGTATTAAATGTTTTTTTTTGTTTTTGTTTTTGTATATTGCCTACCATCTGTGTCAATCAATTTCTGCCTTCTTCCTTTGTAATTTATTCTCCTGTCTCCTTTGGCTCTTTGTGTGACTCAATCATGCATTCAACCCGACTCTACCAATTTTTTTCCCCGGCCGTTCTAACCATAACAGCGTGTGTTTCTTTTGGTGAATGGTAATTTATTGAGTTTTCAGTTAAGTTGGTGAAGGAAAGAACTGCAAATAAACTCAACCCTTTGTTGTGCATGAATGGAGAATAAACAGAGTGAAGTAAAAGCTGAAGGATAGGTGAGAGTAAGTGAAAACTGAGAAAGTCTTCAACCAAACATTTACAGAATAATTGGCAGTTTCAGAGAGCTTGAAATGTTAATGCTCTCTTACATCATTCTTTGTCACAATGGTTTTACAGTCCAAGAAAAACACTTTTGGATTGGCAGCTTATTGAATTCCAGTGCATTGAATTAGTCCCTTGGAACACAAACAGCTTTCTATGATGTTATTTTACCCACAGAATTGTCACTGCTGGTGTGTGCAAGCATATGCAAGCATCTTCCCTGTCACTGTGATGCACGGGTAATCAGCCTGGCTAATGGAGTCCTCAGGCAATTAATGAGTGCCTCAGCTCCACCTAAGATGAGATGTACAAAGCACACTTGCCCATAAAAACAAGCACAAGCATCCATACTCTAATCTCCTGCACACACAATAACCTCAACACTAATGCAGTAAACTTCTCAAACCACCCAAGTCAGCGTTTCCATTTAAAACCAATTACTGAAGGCATATTTCATTTTCTAGTAGATCTCCACTCGCTACACAGAACAAGAGAGCAAGTCATTGCAGCCATCAGTTATCAATGACAATTAATCAATACAATAATGCAACCCAGTGTATGGACCTTGTGAACTCACCCATGGGAAACACGCGATGACTTGCGCACACCAGCACACCAACAAAGGCACAATAATAAATTAATTCACACACATTCAGTTTATGGAAAATACTTAAAAATACAGACAGGTTCATCAACTAGATACACTGTATTGATGTTTGTATGTAAAAAGCATAATAAGCATCCTTGTGCCCCTTTAGTAGTGTTGTTACTTTATATGCTTTACCTTCTTTTTATCCTCTCACACTCATCTTCTCTCTCCTCAGCCTCCTTGCCGTCATCAACGACTCTGGCAGCTACTTTGAAAAAAAAAATATTTCCCCTGATACTTAAGCAGGCTGATATGTACGTTTTATCTGTTGCATCAACTGTCACTTGCATTAGCTCACAGTTGTCAAGCTTAAAAACAATATCAAATCACTTGCGGTCATTAACTGTGAAGTAAAAGAAATCTGATGTGAAAATACTTGAGACAAAATTGCATGTTAGTTTTTAATAATGGAATGGGATAAGTAAAACAGATTAAAAAGCATACAAGAAAGAAAGCTGAGCCAAATAAAATCTAAAATATTGGGTTAACAAAATATTCTACATACAGTTCTATGACCTATGTTAACAGTGACAACCAAACACTAAAGAGTAGAAGTGGCCTTACGTTTTCTCTTTCTAACAACTAGGGCCTGATCTTCAAAGATCCCAAATAGAGGGCCCTAAATTCTTTGTACATAAAAAAAATGGCAAGTGCAATAAGTGTTGCAGTTTGTTAACTTTTGTTGTTGCTATTCACAGCAACGACAAAGACTTTTGAAGATCATGCCCTTACAGTATAGCCTTGACTTGCCTTCCCCGGCAGTTTTACAAGCATTCACACATTGAGAGGTGTGACCAAAACAGCTTGCATGTTGACATCCTTAGGGCCATATTTGGATCTTCAAGTGAAAACCCAGATATTGAACTAAATGGATGGTACGGCAGTGACTATGCCACATTAGTGACCTTGATGGCTCTTTAAGTAATGTTAGGGATACTTTCAACTCTTGTTCAGAAATGACGAAACCTTTTGGATGAGAGGTTAAATGTCTTCAACAAACGAGGAGAAGTCCATTTTGCCTTCTGTTCAAACGTTTTGGTAGATGCATTAATTTATTAATACAGAATCCATTGAAACTCTTTTTTTTTTTTTTGCTTGACGTTTTCTGGCCTTTTGGAATGATTTGCATACTTTGTGGTTCTAGGATATTATGATCATTTGTACTGAACACTTTATTTAAATTTTAAGGCAAAATGTAAAAATGTAAAGAAATAGAGTAGTCATTAGTAATGTAAAATCCAATGTCAAGTTAGGCCATTTAGTGTTATAAGCAATTAAAAAAAAGGATTCTACAGGGATTGATTTTGTATTATATTTAGGAATTATCCAATAAACTGAATAGTATACATACAGTACATTTACTGTGTTTGTGTGACAATTCTGATAAAAAAAATAGCATTTTAGTCATACCACGCAGAAGCTGGTTGCCCACATGTGCCAGGGCAGTTTTGCTTTGCAAAAATAATATCCCAAGAAGTTATCATAGTTTCATCATAGCAAGATTGACTTTATTAAATCAAGACTACATCTGGCATCAAAGTAGACATGCCACATCAATGAAATAGTGACCTAGAGTTGTATGACTTTCAGTTATATGGATTATTTGTATGGGTCTGTAGGTGGTTGGATGTGTATTTGATGTGTTAATTTTTAAAATGATCTGCAGTTAACCATTGGCATACATCATGTTTAAGCATATCTGCATTCTTTAATGTTTAGCTTATCCCCCATTTAAATGGTAGTCATGTTTTGGTTTTATGTGATTTCAGACATAAGACGGAACATCAATAGCGGAAAATACACATCACAGTAGTAGCATAAAGAAAAGCTGATTTAATTTAAGATATTTTTCAAACTTAAGGTGATGGCACATGTGTGTAGACTGTCACATTGGCATTAATCTTTGCTTCTTCAGAACATCCTGTTGTCAGGTGCTATAAAATTTATTTTCAGCATATGCATTTTTCACTGTCATGCTTGCATTTAAGGTTATATGACACATCACGTCACTGCAAATCTGAAGACTAACATTAAAGTCTAAACAGTAGCCAGTCTATATTTACTGAAAATCCAACAACCATTTTGCAGTAGAGTGAGTTTAGACCACAAATGTATTGCCTTGTATTATATAAATAGTGAACTCATCCAAATCCTTAAAATGTAATGTGCCTTTTGACTGTTTTCTAACCCATAAGGGAAAATGTACCTAAATCTTGCTTAATGGCAAGATGGGAAGACAACTGCACATAAATGGTGGTACTCACATTCAGTGATAATTCTGAACATATGTTCCGCTTTCACATTTTCTGAGTGATGGCCTCGTCACCAGCAAGTGGTGTGTGTTTACCAAGAGCTATTATCCATCCTACTAGAGTGTGAATTTTACACCAGCCGTGTGACTTGTACATTGGTGGAGTAATTACTCATCACGCCCACCGTCAACTGAAGAGGATAATGAGATTTGTAAACAAAAGGCAGCCATTTTGGCAGCAGCCAACTCACTTACCATCCTCAATGGTCTCTTTTGACAGGTGTGTTTAAGTGTGAGTGTGAGCGTATTTCTGCATGTGCGTGTGCACATTTTATGCTCCCATGACAGCAACAATGGAGAGAGATAAAGAGAAACTTAGCAACATAAAGTAGCCATTAATCCTCATACTCTCACGATTGCTCTCTCTCTCTCTGTATAAGTAATGAAAAAATTGAGTGGCTGAGGCGAACGGGGTTGAGCCTTTACGTGTGTTAGCACTCATCAATTTTACTAAGATCATTTGCATTGCAGTTTCTTATATGCTCCATGTTAGGCAACATTTTTCAAAACTGCAAATACAAAAGACTGAAGTTAGAGCTAAAAAAAAGACAAAAAGCACTAAATGTATGCACAAAAAGCTCTTCATTTATTGACGGTTAGTTGTTCAGTCAATTGAGTGCTGTCAGCACTTTAGAAAAGGGAGAATTAACATCTGACATCACATTGTATTGTTGTGGATAAAAGCATGTTGGTGAGGAATTCACATTTACCGGAAGGTTTGCTTCTATGAGATTTTACTGAGACAAAATATCTTTTATGTAGATGTTCTTAGTTTTAATCATGTGCTTTGAGAGACCTGTTTGAACCCTGTTCTTTCAAATCATTCTTGAATAAAATAACACACATTAGGGCTTTTCATTTTTTTTTCAAAACAGGAAACTTTTGTGAAACTATCTGTCACTATTAGTTGTGTTAGTAGTTACTATGCTTTTGTATAACTCATTTAATAATCTATGTATTTGTAAATACTTGTGATCATTTTCACTTTAGCACAATCACCCACCCTCTTTATTGTGCATATGTTATTTATTTTATATCATTTTATTCTACTATTACTACTTGTTTTTGCATATTTACATTGTTCTTCTTTGATTGCTCATTTTCCTAACTATCTGCACCCTACTTGTGTGTTACTAAGAGCTGCTGTAACAAGTTAATTTCTCCATTATGAGATCAACAAAGTCTATCTTATCTTAGTTGTTTTTACAGCTTGAAAACAAGATTAATGCATGGAGATCACATTTTCAAAAAGAAAAATGTTGTGAAATTTTAATTTAATTAATTGACAGCAAAATCTTATTTGTTAAAAAAAAGCCTATATCTTAAAATACATCAAACTTACAAATAATCAAAACCGTCTCATAATATTGGAACGCTTTGAAAAGCGTTGTCATTTCTATGCACTCCATACTTGGTTGAGCCTTCCTTTGCTTGAATTACTGCATCAATGTGGCGTTGCACCGCTGACATGTAATAGAAGCCCAGGTTGCTTTGATAGTGGCCTTTAGGTCATCGGCATTGTTGAGTCTGGTGTCTCATCTTATTTTTGACATTACCCCCTAGATTCAGGTTCAAAGAGAGACAGAAGTATATATATATATAGTGCAGACCAAAAGTTTGGACACTCCTCATTCAAAGAGTTTTCTTTATTTTCATGACTATGAATATTGTAGCTTCACACTGAAGGTATCAAAACTATGAATTAACACATGTAGAATTATATACTGAACAAAAAAGTGTGAAACAACTGAAAATATGTCTTATATTCTAGGTTCTTCAAAGTAGCCACCTTTTGCTTTGATTACTGCTCCGCACTCTTGGCATTCTGTTGATGAGCTTCAAGAAGTAGTCACCTGAAATGGTTTTCCAACAGTCTTGAAGGAGTTCCCAGAGATGCTTAGCACTTGTTGGCCCTTTTGCCTTCACTCTGCAGTCCAGCTCACCTCAAACCATCTCGATTGGGTTCAGGTCCAGTGACTGTGGAGGCCAGATCATCTGGCGCAGCACTCCATCACTCTCCTTCTTGGTCAAATAGCCCTTACACAGCCTGAAGGTGTGTTTGGGGTCATTCTCCTGTTGAAAAATAAATGATGGCCAAACTCAACGCAAACCGGATGGAATAGCATGCCGCTGCAAAATGCTGTGGTAGCCATGCTGGTTCAGTATGCCTTCAATTTTATATAAATCCCAACAGTGTCACCAGCAAAGCACCCCCACACCATCACACCTCCTCCTCCATGCTTCACGGTGGGAACCATCCGTTCACCTCTTCTGCACCTCTTCTACAAAGACACGGCGGTTGGAACCAAAGATCTCAAACTTGGACTCATCAGACCAAAGCACAGGTTTCCACTGATCTAATGTCCATTCCTTGTGTTCTTTAGCCCAAACAAGTCTCTTCTGCTTGTTGCCTGTCCGCAGTAGTGGTTTCCTAGCAGCTATTTTACCATGAAGGCCTGATTCACACAGTCTCCTCTTAACAGTTGTTCTAGAGATGTGTCTGCTGCTAGAACTCTGTGGCATTGACCTGTTCTCTAATTTGCGCTGCTGTTAACCTGCGATTTCTGAGGCTGGTGACTCGGATGAACTTATCGTCCGCAGCAGAAGTGACTCTTGGTCACTTAGGTGCTTTTTTCTTGCCATGATACAAATTCTAACATTCTATTCAGTAGGACTATCAGCTTTGTACTGTATCCACCTCCTGCACAACACAACTGATGGTCCCAACCCCATTTATAAGGTTTGAAATCCCACTTAATAAACCTGACAGGGCACACCTGTGAAGTGAAAACCATTTCAGGTGACTACCTGTTGAAGTTCATCAACAGAATGCCAAGAGTGTGAGGATTAGTAACCAAAGCAAAAAGTGGCTACTTTGAAGAACCTAGAATATAAGACATATTTTCAGTTGTTTCACACTTTGTTTGTTCAGTATATAATCCCACATGTGTTAATTCATAGTTTTGATGCCTTCAGTGTGAAGCTACAATATTCATAAAAGGTTTAAAATGCATAAGCGTGGACGGCAAGTTATGGCCGATCTTCTGTGTTAAAATCATCCTTTAAATAAAGTTTGTCTTAACTTTAGAAAAAAACACAAACACAGAAAACACAAATTGAGCATGTGTGCTGAACAGATAATCTGCTAGCACTAAGATAGCTGAGTTTCAACACAAAAAAAACCAAACTTCATAAAACAAAAAAACGTTTAGATTATTTTATTCTATACTACTTCTCTCTCTGCCCAAACCTAACCTCTTAGGTGAACCGTGCTGAGGAAATGTTGTCCAGGGCGATGAAGTTTGAAGAAAACATCAACCGTGAACAAAGGGTTAGCTGCAGCTAACCTCCGTAGCTGTGGAGTGGGGCGGCTCGCTGTGTCGGCCGGCCAAACTGCATGTTACTGCTGTAGCCACGGTGATGGAGTCCCGTTGTCCTTTCTTCAGACCGGGAAAACTGCTTCACTCGGCGTTGTAGAGACAGGGTCTCTGCTGGGAACTCTCTGGAGACAGTTTGCTTCTGTAGACCTCAGAGAGAAAGTCAAGCAACGCTTGTACCTTAATTACCCCCATTCATGAATGAATACTGGATACACAAACAGCAATTCATTCCTACTTAACTTAGTGCATATGATCGTGTGATTGTATGACACTCTTGGATCCAATTTGAAGAGTTATGTCTGTTTGCCTGCAAAGAGACATTAGCGCGCTGTGTCCCTCCATCCACGTCCGCTGGGGAGCCATGTGGAAGAGACAGGATGTAGCAAAACCGGTGTTTTTATTTGGACAGTGACGTCACAGGAAGTCCGCTGTTACCCCTATTCCTGGCTGTACTGGAAGGAGGTGAATGCAATTTATTTTGAAAGTTCCAGAAAGTTCATACTGGCCATTCATGTTGTCCCCATGGCTGGGACCCAACATAGGGCAAAGCTAAAGTGTTGTACAAGATAAATACACAAGGAATGAAGCATTCAGATAAGAACAGATAGTGGAGACAAACAGTCAGACCACTACACTTTTTGCTGTAGGTTCCCAGTTACTCAGACTTATCTGCATATTAGAAAAATAGACTAAAACAAATGAAGACAAAAAACAAGAGAGGAAAGAGACTTGTGTGCAAAGATGCTGTTCCTCAGAAACTGTTAATAG